>NC_091984.1:48654553-48766052 GCF_044704955.1 Pristiophorus japonicus | reverse complement strand
CCCTCCTTCTCCTCCCCCCCCCCCCCCGTCCCTCTTTTCACTCTCTCTCTCTCTCTCTCCTACCCCCCCTCCTTCTCTCTCCTAACCCCCCCTCCTTCTCTCTCCTACCCCCCCTCCTTCTCTCTCCTAACCCCCCCTCCTTCTCTCTCCTACCCCCCCTCCTTCTCTCTCCTACCCCCCCCTCTCTCTCCTAACCCCCCCTCCTTCTCTCTCCTAACCCCCCCTCCTTCTCTCTCCTAACCCCCCCTCCTTCTCTCTCCTAACCCCCCCTCCTTCTCTCTCCTAACCCCCCCTCCTTCTCTCTCCTAACCCCCCCTCCTTCTCTCTCCTAACCCCCCCTCCTTCTCTCTCCTAACCCCCCCTCCTTCTCTCTCCTAACCCCCCCTCCTTCTCTCTCCTAACCCCCCCTCCTTCTCTCTCCTAACCCCCCCTCCTTCTCTCTCCTAACCCCCCCTCCTTCTCTCTCCTAACCCCCCCTCCTTCTCTCTCCTAACCCCCCCTCCTTCTCTCTCCTAACCCCCCCTCCTTCTCTCTCCTAACCCCCCCTCCTTCTCTCTCCTAACCCCCCCTCCTTCTCTCTCCTAACCCCCCCTCCTTCTCTCTCCTAACCCCCCCTCCTTCTCTCTCCTAACCCCCCCTCCTTCTCTCTCCTAACCCCCCCTCCTTCTCTCTCTAACCCCCCCTCCTTCTCTCTCCTAACCCCCCCTCCTTCTCTCTCCTAACCCCCCCTCCTTCTCTCTCCTAACCCCCCCTCCTTCTCTCTCCTAACCCCCCCTCCTTCTCTCTCCTAACCCCCCCTCCTTCTCTCTCCTAACCCCCCCCTCCTTCTCTCTCCTAACCCCCCCCTCCTTCTCTCTCCTAACCCCCCCCTCCTTCTCTCTCCTAACCCCCCCCTCCTTCTCTCTCCTAACCCCCCCCTCCTTCTCTCTCCTAACCCCCCCTCCTTCTCTCTCCTAACCCCCCCCTCCTTCTCTCTCCTAACCCCCCCCTCCTTCTCTCTCCTAACCCCCCCCTCCTTCTCTCTCCTAACCCCCCCCTCCTTCTCTCTCCTAACCCCCCCCTCCTTCTCTCTCCTAACCCCCCCCTCCTTCTCTCTCCTAACCCCCCCCTCCTTCTCTCTCCTAACCCCCCCCTCCTTCTCTCTCCTAACCCCCCCTCCTTCTCTCTCCTAACCCCCCCCTCCTTCTCTCTCCTAACCCCCCCCTCCTTCTCTCTCCTAACCCCCCCCTCCTTCTCTCTCCTAACCCCCCCCTCCTTCTCTCTCCTAACCCCCCCCTCCTTCTCTCTCCTTCTCTTCGCCCCCCCCCCCCCCCCCCCAACTCTGGCTCTTTATTTGTAAAAGTGAATTGTTTAATATTTGTAAATTTCCCTCCCCCCTATCTCTCGTTCCCTATGCCTGATTTCTAAGTGTAGGCAAGGTTTTTCTGAGCGTACAAAAATCTACACTTACTCCATTTTAAGTTAGTTTGGAGTAAGTTTTTACTGCCTAAACTTGCAAAACAGGCGTAAGTGGATGGACACGCCCCCTTTTGGAAAAAGAAGTCTGTTCTAAAATGAAACTGTTCTAACTCACTGGAACTGGAGCAAACTAAATACCAAGAATTGCAATTTCTAAGATACACCATTCTAAACTAGTTGCTCCAAAAAAATACGATCAACTCGGGCTGAAACTTGACCCCAGTAAGTGGAGGAAAAAGTACTGCTGTAATGATCTGCCTTCTGGGATGCATTTATGCTCCAACTGTAGTTCAGCACCAGTTGGTGCAAAGGGATTTGGCTTCACACCGATGCTATAGTTACATTTTAAATGAACCTAAATTCAGCATCTGGGCCTGCCCTGACTAGAGGAAGTAATCTCACTTGACATTATTTGGGAATCAATTTGAGCCTTGGCACCTGATCTGCACTCCAAGTTCGGGGTCAGTGCAAGGTGGTTTTAACTTTGCACCATTGCTAAACTTGTGAAGTATGAATGCACCCCTAGATATCCTTGGTGTGTTTTGTGAGTAGGGATGTGTTAATTACTAAAATGTTAGCGTCAGAATACTGCTACTTTTTCAACCTTTGTTTTTATGTTGATAGGATGTCCAGTTTGGATTCTTTCTGTAACATTCTGTTTGCATATCATCAAACAAATAATTTTACCTTAAAATAATGGTGTGGGACATTAATGTACTAATGCTTTTTGTTCAAATTAAATTCTTTTAACTGCCATTTTCATGGCTATGTTAAATAATTCCATACGGATGCATTAAGCCTCTGTATACTATGGTTTTATGATCTCTTGGATTAGTGGATGGACCCAGCGCTCTCTTGAATTGAAAATATATTGTTTACCCTTTTATATTGCTGTCACATTTTTTGGGATGGCAAGCATGAAATAAAAGAACTAAGAATCCATTGGATTACCTCTTGTTGCTTGGATACATAAACTGATAGTAAAATCAACTAAACGGAGTCATGTGATTGCATTCAGCTGATTAAACAAGCTACCCTGATGCATTTGTTGGAGCATAACATAGACTTAGTGGAAATTTGAAAAGCTGAGCCACATAAAGTTCAAATTTTAAGGAAACTGGGTGGTGTAGTGGGTTCGCTGGTGGTCATTCATCGCTGTTTAAATTGCGGCTGAAGCCAAGACTGTTGGGGTGAAAGTCCCCTCGTGCTGCTGACTGAAAGGGTCTTGCATAAAATATATCATCATAAAATCATAGAAATTTTATAGCACGGAAGGAGGCCATTTTGGCCCATCGTGTCCACATCAGCCGACACAGAGCTTTCCACCCTAATCCCACTTTCCAGCTCTTGGTCCGTAGCCTTGTAGGTTACTGGCTATGGACCAAGACTGGTCTCAATCCAGTTCTAAGTGATCATGGACCTGCAGGACGAAACTATCCGTAGCTCAGCATCTTACTCTGACAGGCAGCAGGATTGGGTGGTGTGGGAAATTGAAAAACATCAGAATGTTGCCATTCGGGCTGCTCTTCTGATGATAGCACTGAGGCACATTTATTGAAGAAACTTTGCTCAATATATGCTGATTGAATTGTACCCACTTGATGCTGACACTGAGTGAGCAAAAAGGAAAGTGTTCCGTTCCCCAGCTTTGGTATATACAAGTTCAGACCAAAAGGTAATTTAGAAGTGTTATGTATGTAAACCTGTAAATACTATGTCTCAGGTGATCCCACAATCCCTTAGGAGCACCTGTATTTAAGGAAGCCTCAAAGGCTGAAGAGGCACTCTGAGATCTGTAATAAAGGACTACGGTCACACCTTACTTTGAGCTTGCAGTATCTAGTCTGACTCTTTATTAAAAGAAAGTACAAATGTAATACTGTTAGAAATTTCAGCACAAAAGGACGCAATTTGGCTCTCCACAAATGTTTCAATGAGTTCATTAGGTTTCCTGTATGTCAACTAAAATGACCCTTGGACTGTTTCTATATTAAAGGGCACTATATAAATACAATTTGTTGTTTTGTGCAGCTGATCTAAGGAGATCTTCCCATTTGGCCTTCCTGAAACACTACCTCTATCTCCTCTATCTTCCCCCAAACCACCCGCTTCTGCTTTACCCATTGCTTGTCTTCCTTTCTGAACTAAATACAGTTATTATGTGGTCAATAGTAGCTATTTGTGAGCCACTAAAGCTTCCATGTTGACTACTTTAAGGTTCCTCAGTAATAATAATTAAAGGACATACATATGTATACAATTGCATACTTGTAAAAGTAACTTCTACAGTTTTAAAAAATCTATGCTTTATTTGTAGTGCGAAGCTTTGTGAAGAGAGGTTACGATATGCAGCATACAACTGCGTGGCTATAGACACGGATATGGTACCCTGGGAAGAGTGACATCAGTTATCTACCGGATGGAATAGAACAGGATGTGGTTGCTGAAAGTGGTTATGGCCTACTGACAGCGGCCTTAAATTTTTGTCGCCTTTATGTATGCTAATTCCTCGAGATTAAGAGATTTATCTTTTATTTCTCCTTTTCCCCCTGATCCCCCCCCCCCCCCCCACATTGGATTGCCAAGTCTTGGTGATTTACTTTATTCAATTAGAACTAAAAGTTCCGTGTTTAGTCCACAAGTCCTGAAGAAATGGTGAGTCACAACGTGACCTATGAAGACCACCTACCTTGCCATGGTTTTCATTTAGCGCAATGTGGTTGCACAGTTTGTATCTGAGATCACCACTTTGGTTTGGACAGAGAAAACATATTTTCTGAAGCATGGAGGCTAGGCAATCCTCTACACAAAGGTAAAATTGAACATCATGTTCTTGGCTAATCCTATAGAAAGAAAACTTATGTGCTTCACAATCAATTAAATACATTTGAAGTACAGTCACTACACAAATGTGGCAATCATTTTGCGCACAACAAGGTCCCACAATCAGCAAACTCGATGAATGACCAGATAATCTGTTTTTTCTGGTGTTGGTTGAGGGAAATATTTTAATGTCCACTTGAATCGCAGGAATGGGCAGACTTTCTCTGTACTGCACTGGAGTATCAGTCTATGTTTTATAGGGCTGATTCTGAGGCCAGCCATTTGCTGTGCACTAATTCTAGCCAGGAAATTGTGAACCCATATTGCCTGATTTTTCTGGGAGCACCCGACTACCCTTGAGTACTCAGGTTCAAAGAGTGAGGCTTGAACCCTCAAACTTCTAAATTAGAAGTAAGAATACTATCTAATGTGCTGCTCCTAACAGCCTATTCCAGATTAGCATTGGTAAAGGCTAGTGAACTAATTGTGTGCACCAAAGACATAATTAAAATTAAATTAACGTAGATCAATTCTTCATTGGTTACCAACAAATAAACAACTTGGGAGGGGAATGTATATTATTATAACTTTGTAACTCTGATCGATAAACACGCTGTGGCTCGAGCATCACACTGCGACTGATGTACTATACTATAGACGAGGAGACTTGATTTCAGAGTGCACAACTGATGAATTGGCAAGATTGCTATAACAGCTGGACAATAATTTGAATAGATAGATCCCATTTGCCATACACTTGTATACTCTTGGGCTGTGCAGTTGATGAGCTGAAACGGCTGAAAAATGTTGGCGTTTTTTTTGTATTCAGGAGTTTTTCCATATCCAGAGATTTAAATTTTAATGTGTATGTTTGTTTCTGTCACAATGCAGTTTGATGCACACTGCTCTTGCAGGCAGTTGCTAAGAATATGACCTAGTCTTGTACTGAAACGTTGGGTCACTTTTGATTCTACATATTAATCCCAGATCACGAAGCAATGAAAAGCATGAAAGCTATATGTGCGCAGAGTCTGGAAATGTTGTGTTAAATGTATTCAAATAATCATCCAATTTGTTGTTTGGGTGGCTTGCTAGCTCTGATGGTAAAATTTGCGAAAACCATTCAGAAACTATATTTTGAATCACCGATTGTGTCCAAAGTAAAGTCACTGATCCTGTGCCCCCAGCGGGGACCCACACTCAAAAGGAGCACAGGTTGGAGAATCAGCACTGCTGTACCATTGCACTAACTCCCACTCGTTACTTAGGGTGCACAGAATTTAAGAATTTTCCCACTCTGAGTTTTGCTATCTCTTAGACAGGCCAGTAGATGGAGTACTGCAATGGTGGTCTCTGCTCAGAACAAAATCCAGCAGGGCCAGTCTTGTTCAGTGGAGAGAAGAATGGACAGCGTTCGTGGAAGTGACGATTGTCCTGTCTTACCCTTTCTGCTGAAGTAGTTGCCACAATAGGTAACAGCAGTGGGAATCTAATGGAAGGAAATATGGGGTTAAAGTGACTATTTAAATCTGAGGTTCATCTAAGCAATTTCTTCCTACCTAGTTGAGTCTGATTTCCTAGTTTGTGCTCTTCATCTTTGCAGCTAGGTAAGGCTTCTCTGGTAGTCTTAAGTAAAATGTGTAATTTCGGCTGGTTATCTTAATACTGTATTAAGATGTTAAAATATGAAATGATATTTTGTCAATATTCTAATATACACCAACAGTTTGCACAATAAAACTACATTTCAAAAACCCTACAGTTGAGTGTATTCAGAATTCTATAGTAATGGTAAGTGTTTTTGGTAAAATGAGTTAGGCAGTCTCAACCCAGCACAAACTGCTCATGGTATGTAATTCACTCACTAAATTGATAGATCATTTTGAGACTGCAAGGATGCCTAGTCTGATGAACTGTGCAGTGTTACAGCGGGGTGTTTACCTTGCATTTGTCCATGTTGTGTCTGACTTTGGATTGTTCAATGCTGATAATGGATGCAAACTGGAAGAAAAAAATCTATTCCCTTGGACAATATTCCTTACCATGACACATTTGGTACTAACTGTTTATATCCAAGCTTCCAAATTATGTCTGTTTGTGCTGTGGACCTTTGCACAATCGGAACTGAGCTAAAACTCAGATAGCAGAGTCTAATAGCAAGTGAACATGTAGGGCAACAATTATGATCGTACTCAACTAAATCAGAACAACTTATCTTTGCATGTGACAGTTCCTCATAGCTTCAGTTGAACAAATTAACTTCTAAACATCCTCCTGTGCTTTAACCTTCTGAACATGGTGAAAGTTTGCCACCGCAGATTTCTGTTTAAAAAATAATCTGACAGTGAGCAAGTGTTTCTGTTTCCATTTTTTATTTCCGTGTTCATAACTTGAGCAGAGGGCCTATGCCAAACAACTCCTACCGAGGACCGGGGACCTCCCAACACAGTGAGTTTCTTGATTACTGAGATGGATTAACAAATTTCTTATTATTTAAGAAACCAATTCATTATCTAGCCCCTTTGTGTTTTAATCACCTTGGTACCTGTACTTTTTTTTTAATGTTTGTGAATACACTTTGCTTTAAAAACCCAACATTTAAGTGCAACTCTTCACAATCCTTTCTGTAGAAAAATAGCCCCAAAAATTCCTGAAACATGTTAGTTAATAGTCATAGTTGATGAGGACCAACTCGATCTGAGGAGCCATCCCATCGCTTCCCTTTTTACAACAACAATTTGTATTTATATAGCACCTTTAACTTAGTGAAATGTCCCAACGCGCTTCACAGGAGTATTATGCGATAAAAATTTGACACCGAGCCGCATAAGTAGAAATTAGTGCAGGTGACCAAAAGCTTGGTCAGAGACACATCTTTTAAGGAGTGTCTTGAAGGAGGAAAGCGAGACGGAGAAGTTTAGGCAGGGAGTTCCAGAGCTTAGAGCCTAGGCAACAGAAGGCACGGCCACTAATGGTTGAGCGATTTATAATCAGGGATGCGCAAAAGGGCAGAATTAGAGGAGCGCACACATCTCGGGGAGTTGTGGAGCTGGAGGAGATTACAGAGATAGGGAGGGGCGAGGCCATGGAGGGATTTGAAAATAAGGATGAGAATTTTGAAATCGAAGCGTTGCTTAATGTAGGTCAGCAAGCATAGGGGTGATGGGTGAGTGGGACTTGGTGTGAGTTAGGACATGGGCAGCCGAGTTTTGGATCACCTCTAGTTAGTTTACGTAGGGTAGAATGTAGGAGGCCAACCAGGAGTGCATTGGAATAGTCGTCTAGAGGTAACAACAGTATGGATGAGTGCTTCAGCAATGGATGAGCTGAGGCAAGGGCGGAGACGGGCAATGTTAGAGGTGGAAATAACCAGTCTTGCTACGGATGTTGAAGTGCTGGTATGGTGGACTGCCTTAAAATGAACACAAGGCAGAACCCATGCAAGTGAGTATTTACTTGCACAATGGTGCACATTGAAAGGTGCCCTTTCCTGTTGACATATTTGTAGGCATTAATTAAGATTTGATAACATGGGTACAATCTGTAACTCCTCTAACCACTCAAAGATTTGTACTGCATTGTTGTGTTGGTGCCTGTCGTTCATTGGAAAGAACGTGAAATTGCTACTTCTTGCATCAGTGCCCGCCTATTGCATTACAGATACTGCCGATGGCAATCTCGAATGAACTCCATTGCATCGAAGTTGAGGGCAGTGGTAGTCTTAATAGCCACAGGCAGAGCAGTGCCTGTAGTGAAGGTGAGCTACAGATTTGGTTGAAACACATGACATCACTCTGAAATGTAACATTCCAGTGACGCCACCCCTCAAACACATGCAAGTAGGCTTGCCTCTAGGTGTATGTTGCAGTATGGAGCTATCTATGGATGGTGGATACCATATGCTATTTGAGTAGTCACACCAGCTTGGCCTCCCTCTTGCTTCTGCTCCTCTTCCAAAAAGCAAATATAAAGTGGAATTCCCACTGGGCACACCATTGTGTGTCTACACTTACTTCCTATCTACAAAACTTCACTTCCTATTGTCAAATCCTTTTATCACACTTTACTGTCAGCTTTTCCCATTATAAGTTTCTACATCTACATCGGCAATCATCTATGAAAGTGTATTACCATGTAATTGCACAATATGGCCACCTAGAGGTCCTATGTTATCCACCCCAACTACTCTTCCCACCTCACAAATTACTTGAGGTGCTTTCTGAAAAATTATAATCTTGCATTCTTTCTCTTTAACTGAAATTTCTAATGTCCAAAAAGGGTTTAAACAAGATTTTTTTAAAGTGCATATTTCACAATAACATGATTAAGTCTGTGCACTGAATAGTCTTTTTATGTATTGTATTCCCTCCATTCGGGTTTTTACTTGAAAGGCTCAATCTCTTCCAAAGCCCCTCGGCTCGGACTTGAGACTGTTGCCAAAGCTGTGAGGTGAATGAGAGTCTAAGCATGTGCAGTGCACCTAATTTCCCACTATGCATCAGTACCATTCAGCCAGCTGTACCGCTTGGATATTTTTCTTTAGCTTCTAGCAATTCCTGATCAGTTGTTCCTCAAAATTATTTGATAAACTCGAGGCTAAAGTGCAAAAAGCTTTATTTGGGTAAAGTTTTGTGTGAAGAGAGGAGGGCAAAAGAGCTCTCTATACAAAGTTCCCTGTAATTTGGTTTTTTTGGGGGGGGAATGTGGGGGTATGTGGCCCATTTTAAGGGGCTGCCCGACCCATTCACAGTTGAACTTTAACATTGTAAAAACTGGTCCTGGGGAACCAGGCAGTTTTCGCAAAGCTAACAGCTGAGTGGAGCTTCTCCGACAGCAACTTCTCGCTTTCCATGTCTAATCACGCATCTGCCCTTGCCTGAAGTTGCTGTGGCACTTGCAGCATTTTTGGGCATAAGAAAGAAACAGCAACATGAAGACAACGGAAATAGATAAGAGAGATTAATTTCTTTGACTTACTGTGTGCAATGCCATGGGACATCAACTAGTATAAAACCTCAAGTGAAAATAAAAACTTTGCACCGATCATACAAGCAAAACATTATGAATTGAATATAGGTAGAGCTCAAGATTGTTACAGTCTGCCAGAAACAGAATCATAGTAATAGTGCCTTCCCAGTCTTTACGAATGAAAATCATTTTTTATATGGAAAAACACTTTGTAGACCAACATCACCTTGCTTCCCATTTCATATGTTGTCTAATACCAATAAAAAGTTAACTAGTTTGCCAAGAAATTGCACACTTTGCTTCAAGAATTCTCTAACCTGGGACAGAAAAGAACAATTGGCAAATCTTTCTACCACAGTGTATTTAATCATCAACAATTCAATTAAAAAAGCCCAATAAAAAATGCTGAACAAAACCAGATTTCATACAAAGTGATTAAAGTCTCTAGATGTAATTTGGCAGTGGATTGGTGGTACTTACCGACCACTTGGTTACAAACAACACAGGATAATGCTTAGATTGGAATTTTGCATTTAAGTATTCTATTTGTTGTTCTTCCTTGTCAGCTCCAAATGCACTGTTCCTGTGTGCTCTTCCTACTCCTCGTGTCCTCACTGTGTTGAAATTAAGACTCATTGCACCGTCTCCAACTCATATTCCCCCACCCCCGCCCCGCCAACCAGGATCTCAAAACTCTTTGCTATTTTCAGTCTTTCCTTTCTCTAACAATCTACATGTTAGTACCCAACCTTGACATTGCCGAGGCAGAACTCTTAATTTATCCCATCTTAGTTTTTCAACCTTGGTAGCGTTCTGCACTATGGTCTTTGGTACTTTATCCAGGTGTTTCAATTTGTTTTTAAACCTGGAGTTGAAGCTCTATGAAATACATTAGATGGGGATTTGTGCCAATGAAATGTTATGTTATTTGATGTACATCTGTTCCAGATTGAAGGTGTACATTCCTATTGTTATCCTCACTCAGGAAAACTGCCAGAAGCTGTAGTGTAATCTACAGGTGGAAGCAGCCTTCCAGTACTGGTCATTCTTTAAATGTGTGCCAAGATAGTAAGTATTGCCAGGCTATTTAATTGAGTGGTGGGGTTGGGGGCGGAAGAGATCATGGCATCACAGCTGAGTCTAATCCTGTCCTTCCCTAATCTGACCCAACATTGATCACCCATTCTTACTTTCTGGCAGGGTCACTGGAAGCAAATGAACAACTTGCATTAATATAGCACCTTTAACGAAGCAAAACATCTCAAAGCGCTTCACAGGTGCGTAATCAGACAAAACATTGACACTGAGCCAAAGGAGGAAATATTAAGACAGGTGACTGAAAGTTTGGTCAAAGCGGTAGGTTTTAAGGAGCGTCTTAAAGGAGATGGAGAGGTTTAGGGAAGGAATTCCAGAGTTTAGGACCTAGATGGCTGAAGGCACGGCCGCCAATGGTGGAGTGAAGGAAGTGGGGGATGCACAAGAGGCCAGAATTGGAGGAACGCAATGTTCTCTGAGGGCTGTAGGGCTGGAGGAGGTTACAGAGATAGGGAGGGTTTCGGACATGGAACGATTTGAATATGAGAATGAGAATTTTAAAATTGAGATGTTGGTAAACCAGGAATCAATGTAGGTCAGCGAGCACAGCTGTGATGGTTGAAACGGGACCTGGTGCAGGATTGGATACGGGCAGCAAAGTTGGTTGAGCTCAAGTTTATGGAGGGTGGAAAAGTGGAGGCCAGCCAGGAGAGCATTGGAATAGGCAATCTGGAAATAACAAAAGTTTGGATGGCAGGCTGAGGCATGGATGGAAAGTGGCCATATTATGGGGGTGGAAGTGAGATGGAAGCGGACTTTGTGATGAATAGGATATAGGGTTGGACGCTCAGCTCAAGGTCAAATAGGACACCATGGTTGTGAACAGTTTGGTTCAGCCTGAGACACTAGTCAGGGAGGGGGATGGAATCGGTGGCTAGGGAACGGAATTTGTGGCGGGCATAGAAAACAATGGTGTCAGTCTTCAAAATTGGAGGAAATTTTGGCTGATCCCAGGATTGGATGTTGCACAAGCAGTCTGGTGGTGATGAGGTAGAGCTAGATCTCATTGACATACATGTGGAACATGATATTGTGTCTGCGGTTCATGTTGCCGAGGGGCAGTATGTAGCTTAAAAGTGGGAACCTAACTATGGACACTGGTAAATTGGAGCATCCCCATGGCTCTCTGGCTAAGATCAACTAACTCCGTACAGATCGGATATTGAATCTGGTCTGTGTGGGTCAGCACTACACCACATGATGCGTTTACCAACTGAGCCGTTGGGAAAGGTGGTTCATTTATCACTGAACATAGGTTTGTTGGCTTCCTCTAGTTTCCAATTATGCCATTAGTCATGCATATAATCTGTACCTCACTATAACAAAGGCACAAGAAACAAAAATGAGAATTCTATGCTTGAACCAAAATTGCATGGATCAAATAAATGTTCATAAGGTTTTAATTGCATGTCTCAAGTTTCATTGCTGTGACATTACTCAGTGTTCTTACTTTTAAAGCAAGTGTTGTCAGTGCATGCCAGTATTTCAGATTCAGCAAGGGTGAGAGGAGGAAGTCAAGTCCAAAGTGGGAGAACTTTGGAAATGGAACACAAGACCCAGGCAGAGAAAAAGAGGAACTAGAGGCCTGTTTGGGATGGGAAATGAACCATCGACTGCAGTGAACAAGGATAATTAAAATAAACCCGAGCAGGATGAGGAAGTGGCTTGTGGGTAGAAAGATCAGGAGGAAACAAAACCTAAGGCAGAAGACCACAAGACATGAGTACCCTGATTGAGACAGGGTGGGGTGGGGTGGGAAGAGGCAGTAGAAACCCATGCAGAATAAACAAATAATGAGAGACCTGAGCAGAATGTGCATGGAGAGGAAAAAATGCAAGCTAAACAAGAAAAGACATCTGTGAGAAAAGACAGGGAGATAGAAGAACTAAATGTTCAAACAGGATGATGGGAAAAGAGAGAAACTAGACCTGAGCAGGAGAGAGAATAGAATCTAGAGGAACAAGAAATAGATGGGGAGAAGAATTTGAGCTCCATAATTAGGAAGAAAAAGGAGGGGATGGAGCAAAGAACGAGACCCGAGGGGATCGGTACATGGGACGGAAGAGTTTGAGTATCTAGAGACCTGGGCAATACAAGGGAAAGAGGAAGGGACAAGTGATCTGAGTGGATTGGGGTGACCTTGTTACTGTGTTCTTGTCCTGCCCTATAGAAAGAACATTTTAGTACCAGCTATACAACCATATTACATTAATTTAACTATCACAAAGTTTTGTTTCTTGCACTCTAATTCACACATTCCTTGAAATACCTAGCTATCTGCACATGGACTGCAGCAGTTCAAGAAGGCAGCCCAACACCATCTTTGCAAGAGCAATTGGGGGGGCAATAAATGGTGGCCTTGCTAGCGATGCCCATAACCCGAGAATAAATAAAATAAAGACGTCAGAGTTGTAATAACCTATAAATAAATTGTAAAGGTGCAAGTTAGGTGAGGAAATAGCAAGTTACACACAAATATAGTGAAAATTAGTGACATGGTGGGAACAGCATACTAGTAACATCATCAAATGGCTCATTCAAAAATGTATTTGATTCTATCAAATTAATGACATTCTAGAATGTAATATTCACTTATAATAACAGGTTTTACATGACAGCACCCTATTTAATTTAAACCACTGGTCTGTATAATTGGGTGGTCCAATTAATATAAGGCCCTTTAGGCTTTTTGGAGGGGCAAAATGTATCTTTCCAATAATATAATTTACTTGCAGTTTTAAAAGCAAATGTCACATGTAGGTACTTTTCTTTACATTTAAAAGTATTACATTTTCTAGGTAGAAACCTTAAATATCCGAGAGTATTAGAATTTTTTCTCCCCTCCCCCTCCCTGAAAGATAGAAATAAAACAGATGCCAGAATCAGCCGTAAGAACTGATCTCAGCGTGGGGCCTACTGCAACTGTTTCCTGTGAGTACAGCCTCGGCCTCAATCTCTGTGTGTGGTATTACCTGCTTCACAGACTTCCCTTTCCCTCCCCTTTCTTCTCCTTCATTACCTCGTCCTCCTCCCTCAGGCCAGCTCATCAAGCTCAATTACAAAGCAGACAGCCGAACGATTGTGAGTCTTTAATTCTGGATTCGAAGTAGCACTTTCGGCCTGATGACTGAATGTCATCTTCACATGTTGCCAGCAGCACCATGTGTTACACATTAACTCTGTTTTCTCCCCCTTGCCCCTCACAGACACTGCAATTAGCACCCTATCTGTCACTTCCTCATGCAGAATGTAAGAATGGTATGCAATGATGTCAAGAGTAAAGTGAAAGCCAGAGGCCAAATAGTCCAACCAAAAAATAAAGTATTGCCAATATTCAGAACATTTTTGTCAGAGAGATCAAATCTGTCTCCAATTCTCCTCCTCCCCAGGAGAGAGGGAGAGGAGTAAGGCTATGTTAATATTGAGACACTTTCTGGGCTCAGTATTTGAATCTGCTATAATGTACATGTTTAATTCTCCAATATAATCCCATGCCTGCCCTTAATCACTACAACACATTGTGGTATGAAATAGAAACAGAAAATGCTGGAACTACTCAGCAGGTGAGGCAGCATCTGTGGAGAGAGAGAGAGAGAGAAACAGTTAATGTTTCAGGTTGATGACTTTTCGTCAGAACTCTCAGATATTGTAATTAGTCACTTCCTCATGCAGAATGATCAAAGGTCATCAACCTGAAACGTTAACTGTTTCTCTCTCCACACCTGCTGAGTAGTTCCAGCATTTTCTGTTTTAATTTCAGATTTCCAGCATATACGCAGTATCTTGCTTTTGACATTGCTTTTTGTATCTGCATTAGAGAGAGATGGACACTACCTCTGCCACTAGTGAAAAAATTGACATCAATGGAAAAGAAAATCAAGCTGTGTGTACAACTGGCTGATTCACTATTGTCGTTTTGTGCCATCGCCAAAAACAAATTTTACCACCATGATGCCAGAGCTGTTCCTCGGGGCCCCAAATTTCCCTTAGAATATAATCAAAGCATGCTTGTGCATATATATGGAATATTTTCCATTTGAGGTCAGCCTGAACTTGAGGTTGACTTGAATCAGAGGCCAGTCTGTTTCCACGTGTGGACACACTGTGTTTTGTGTAATGGTGTGGCTCATTCAGAGAAAGAAATAGACCACTTTATGATGAAGGGCAACTGAGAAAATTCAGAACTGGGAATTGGGTAAGTCAGCAGTTCCCTTGGCAACTTTTTAATGCGAATTATTCTGATTCTCCTCCTGGTTGATACTTCAGGTTTCCTTAATTAAGTCATATTCATTTTAATACTGTTGATCTTGGAAGATTTTTTTTGATCACAACATCCTCCTGCAATACCTATTCTCTATCATCATCTTTCGCCTTGCACCATCATCCCTTTTGTCATTTAATTTCCCTGGCCTTCCACCCTATCACAGACCTTCCCTTTTGTTCTTTCCTCCCCCCCCCCCCCCCCCCCCCGCCCCCCTTTCCCTGCCTCTCTACTTACTTAAAACCTGTTACCTTTTCCAGTTCTGACAAAAGGTCATCGACCTGAAACATTAACTCGTCTCTCTCCATAGATGCTGTCTGACCTGCTGAGCATTTCCAGCAATTTCTGTTTTTATTTCAGATTTCCAGCATCTGCAGTATTTAGTTTTTGTAATACTTCTCCTCTGCTGTCCAACTCTGTGGGACTGTCCTTACTTGGTTCTGCTGTTAGCTATTCAATCATAACCAGACCATCTCTACCAATGGCTGCCCTTCCCAAGTTGCGCCATCACCTCTACACTCCCTCAGAAAACTGTCCTTAACTCCTTCCTCTTACTCATCCACATGCATCTACTTGTAGGCATCTTCCACAGACATGGAGGAGAGCGGGTGGCGGGTGGGGAGGCAGGAAATTTCAACTTTGCCTGCAGGCCAGTAACATGGTGGAGCGGATCACTTGCCTATTGTATCCATTTTTTGTTCTATTAAAAATTATGCCCAGGGTCAGTGTCCACATATATGCTGCTGACACCCAGCTCTATCTCCACCAATTCTCATGATGCCTCCACTGCCTTTGTGCTGTCAGACTGCTCGTCCAACATCCAATTCTGGATGAGCCATGATTCCTCCAACTAAACACTGGAACATCATCTTTGGCCTCTGCCACAAACTTTGTACCCTCGTCACCTAACTCTATCCCAATTACAGGCCACTGTCTCAGGTTGAACCACATGTTCACAACCTTGGCATCCTGTTTGACCCTGTGCTGAGCTTCTGACTCCACATCCTCTCCATCACAAGGTCCACCTATTTCCAGCTACATAACATTTTCCACCTCTGCCCATACATCGTACCATCTGCCACTGATCCCCTCATCTGTTCTTTTGTAACCTCCAATGACTGACTTCCCATTTTCCACTCTAAACAAATTCAGTTTATCCTAAACCCTGCTGTATCCTATCCCACTCCAGTCCCAATCACCTCACCAACCTACGTTAGATCCTGGTACCTCAACTGTTCAAATTCTTATCTTTGTGTTTATATCCATCCCTGGCCTAAGTGCTCCTTCCTTTTTAAATTGCCTCCAGCCACATAACCCCTTCCCCTGAATGTTCAGTTCATCTGACAACAGCATTTTGTGTGACTTCCGTTCCTTTTGCCACACCTTTGGTAGCTGTGACGTTAACTGCCTCTCCACTCTCTTGAATCCCCTCTCTAAACCACTCTGCCTCTATACCTCCCCCTTCTCTCAAGGCCATCCTTACAACACACCACATTAACCACATTTTTGGTCACCCCTTGCAAACTCTGTTTTTTTTACACCTTGCAGTGAAGCACCTTGAAATGTTTTTCTACATTAAAGGCACTATATAAATGCAAATCATTGCTGTTGTAAAAAATACGATTTTTTTTTTCTCTCAAGTTCTTTTTTGCCTTTCTCTTTTTTTTTTTAAAACATTGGCCCACTGGCCATTCCATTGGTCTTTCTGAACTGCAATCCCACACTCTACCTCCATGTGCATCTTCACTGTGGAAATCTTTGCAGATTCTGATTGAAACTTCCTCTTTCCCTGGACCTTGAAACTGTGAAACTCCTTCTATCCCTCAGCTTTGCTTCCTCCTATAAAACTTAAACTTGGTTAAAGCCCAAACCACTTGGTTTATTTTGTCTTCTCTCCTACTCATTTTCAATATTGGTGGTCCTGCACTATGGGCCTTAGTCCTTCACGTATGTTCTCAATGTAAAAATAAAATTAAAACCACACTGTGCAACCAGTTTTTCTGTTTGTTTTACTCTAATACATTTGAAGCTGCTTTAGTGATGGAGCACTGCAATTCCAACATCTATGAAACAGAGAATTACAGAATGATACACACAGAAGGCAGCCGTTCGGCCCATTGTGCCTGTGCCGGCTTTTGAAAGAGCTCCATCATCATAGGCAGTCCCTCGGAATCAAGGAAGACTTGCTTTCACTTTTAGCATGAGTCCTTAGGTGGCTGTACAGTCCAATACGAGAACCACAGTCTCTGTCACAGGTCGGACAGATAATCGTTGAGGGAAAGGATGAGTAGGGAGCCTGGTTTGTCGCACGCTCCTTCCGCTGCCTGCGCTTGATTTCTGCATGCTCTCGGCGACGATACTCGAGGAGCTCAGTGCCCTCCCGAGTGCACTTCTTCCATTTAGAGCGGTCTATGGCCAAGGACTCCCAGGTGTCAGTGGGGATGTCGCACTTTATCAGGGAGGCTTTGAGGGTGTCCCTGTAACATTTCCTCTGACCGCCTTTGGCTCGTTTGCTGTGGACGAGTTCCGAGTAGAGCGCTTGCTTTGGGAGTCTCGTGTCTGGCATGCAGACTATGTGGCCTGCCCAGCAGAGCTGATCAAGTGTGGTCAGTGCTTCAATGCTGGGGATGTTGGCCTGGGCGAGGACGCTAATGTTTGTGCATCTGTCCTCCCAGGGGATTTTCAGTATCTTGCGGAGACATCGTTGGTGGTATTTCTCCAGCGACTTGAGGTGTCTACTGTACGTGGTCCACGTCTGAGCCATACAGGAGGGCGGCTATTACTCTATGGCCCTGGAGACCATGAGCTTGGTGACAGTTTTGAGTGACTGATCTTCAAACACACTTTTCCTCAGACGGCCGAAGGCTGCACTGGCGCACTGGAGGCAGTGTTGGATCTCATCATCAATGCCTGCTCTTGTTGATGGGAGGCTCCCAAGATAGGGGAAGTGGTCCACATTGTCCAGGGCCACGCCGTAGATCTTGATGATTGGGGGGGTGCAGTGCTGTGCGGCGAGGACAGGCTGGTGGAGAACCTTTGTCTTACTAATGTTTAGCGTAAGGCCCATACGCCTCGGTAAATACGTCGACTACGTCCTGGAGTTCAGCCTCTGTGCACAGACACAGGCATCGTCCGCATACTGTAGCTCGCCGACAGTGGTCTTGGACCTGGCTTGGAGACGGCGAAGGTTGAACTGCTTCCCACTGGTTCTGTAGTTTAGCTCCACTCCAGCAGGGAGCTTATCAACTGTGAGGTGGAGCATGGCAGCGAGGAAGATTGAGAAGAGGGTTGAGGCGATGACGCAGCCCTGCTTGACCCAGGTCCGGACATGTATTGGGTCTGTGATGGATCCATTGGTAAGGATCAAGGCTTGCATGTCGTCGTGGAGCAGGCGGAGTATGGTGACGTACTTTTGGAGGCATCCGAAATGCAGGAGGGCACTCCATGGACCCTCGCGGTTGACAGTGTCAAAGGCCTTTGTAAGGTCGAAAAAGGCCATGTGTAAGAGCTGGCGCTGTTCCCTGCATTTTTCCTGCAGCTGTCGCGCTGCAAAGATCATGTCCGTTGTGCCCCAGAGGGGACGAAATCCGCACTGCGACTCCGGGAGAAGCTCCTCAGCCACGGGGAGAAAACAATTGAGGAGGACTCTAGCGACAACTTTCCCAGTGGTTGATAGGGAGATTCCTCTAGTTGCCGCAGTCGGACTTGTCCCCTTTTTGAAAGGTGGTCACGATCACTGCATCTCTAAGATCTCCCGGCATGCTCTCCTCCCTCCAGATGAGAGAGATAAGATCGTGTATTCGCACTAGTAGTGCCTCTCCGCCATACTTCAGTGCCTCAGCAGGGATTCCATCCGTTCCCGGAGCCTTGTTTTTTTAGCTGTCTTTATGGTCTTTTCTACCTCATGCAGTGTTGGGGTCTCACTGAGGTGGCGGCAGGTAGCATGCTGCGGGATGGAGTCGAGAACACTAGAGTCAAAGGCAGAGTCTCGGTTGAGGAGATCTTCGAATTGTTCCTTCCAGTGGGCCTGACTGCCTCGGTGTCCTTGATGAGTGTTTCCCTGTTCTTGGCCAGCAGTGGGGTGGGGCCTTGGAAGTTTGGTCCATATGTGGCCTTGACTGCGGTGAAGAATCCTCGCACATGGCTGTCGGCCAGCTGCTGTATTTCCTGTGCATTCTCCATCCACCACCTGTTCTTTAGGTCCCAGCTTTTTTGTTGGACCTTAGCCTTTAGCCGTCTGTAATGCTGCTTTGCTGCTCCTGAGTTGGGTTGCCGTTTAAGGCTCAGAAATGCCCTGCGCTTGCAGTCTATTAGTTCTTGAATCTCCTGATCATTCTCATCAAACCAGTCCTGGTGTTTCCTGGTTGAGTGACCGAGCGTCTCCTTGCAGACACTGGTTATGGAGGCCTGGAGGGCAGACCAACGCTGTGAGCATTCTGCATCTCTGGGTCGTCCAGGCACGTCAGGTTAGCTTTGAGGCGCTGACTGTAAAGGGCTCTCTTAGCTGGGTCTTTAAGTGCCCCGGCATTGACTTTTTTGCAACATTGCTTCTGCTGCCCCCTTTGCTTTGGGGCTATGTTGATGTCAATGATGGATCGGATTAGGCGGTGGTCCATCCAGCAATCGTCCGCTCCTGTCATATCCAATTAGTATCACTACCCTGCTTCTTCCCCATAGCCCTGTAAAATTTCCCCTTCAAGTCTTTACCCAATTCCCTTTTAGAAAGTTACTATTAAATCTGCTTCCACCTCCCTTTCAGGCAGTGCATTCCAGATTTAAAGCAACTCGCTGCGTAAACTTGTTTTTCTGATGCTCTTTTGCCAATTGCCTTAAATCTGTGTCCTCTGCTTACTGACCCATCTGCCACTGGAAACAGCTTCTCCTTATTAACTCTATCAAATCCATTTATAATTTTGAATATCCCTATCAAATCTCCTCTTGCCCTTCTCTGCTCTAAGGTGAGCAGCCCCAGCTTCATCAGTCTGTCGACATAACTGATCCCTTATACCTGGTAACATTCTAGTAAATCTCTTCTGCACCCTCTCTCAGGCCTTGACATCCTTCCTAATGTGTAGTGGCCCAGAATTGAACACATTACTCCAGCTGAGGCCTAACCAGTCTTTTATAAAGATTTAGAATAACTTCCTTGCTTTTGTATTTCTCAGTCAGTAGTAGAGGTCAATCACCTCAGCCCCAGGACATCGCTGCAGGAGTTCCTCAGGGCAGTGTACTAGGCCCAACCATCTTCAGCTGCTTCATCAATGACCTTCCCACCATCATAAGGTTAGAAGTGGGGATGTTTACGGATGACTGCATAGTGTTCCGTGCCACTTGCAACTCCTCAGATAATGAAGCAGTCCATGCCTGCATGTAGCAAGACCTGGATAACATGTAGGCTTGGGCTAATAAGTGGCAAGTATCATTCATGCCACACAAGTGCCAGGCAATGACTATCTCCAACACGAGAGAATCTAAACACCACCCCTTGACATTCAATGGCATTACCATCACTGAATTCCCCCACCAGCAACATCCTGGGAGTCACCATTGACCAGAAATGTAACTGGACCAGTCACATAAATACTGTGACAACAAGAACAGGTCAGAGTTGGAGTATTCTACAGCAAGTGACTCACCTCCTGACTCCCCAAAGCCTTTCCACCATCTACAAGGCATAGGTCAAGAGTGTGATAGAATGCTCTCCACTTGCCTGGATGAGTGCAGCTTCAACAACATTCAAGAAGCTCAAACATCCAGAACAAAGCAGCCCGCAAGGCACCCCATCCACCACCTTAAAAGTTCACTCTCTCCATCAGCAGTGCACCGCGGCTACAGTGTGTACCATCTACAAGATGCACTGCTCTAACTCCCAAACCCACAACCTCTATCACCTAAAAGGACAAGTACCATTACCTGCAAGTTACACCATCCTGACTTGAAAATATATCGTCGCTGGGTCAAAATCCTGGAACTCATCCCTAACAGCACTATGGGAGTGCCTTCGCCACACGGACTGCAGCGGTTCAAGAAAGCAGCTCGCCACCACCTTCTCAAGGGCAATTAGGAATGGGCAATAAATGCTAACCTTGCCAACGACGCCCACATCCCAGGAACAAATGAAAAAAAATCATCCACCCAGGGTATATTCTGTGCCCTTGCTATCCTCCGTGCTTCTTCCAAGTGGTGGTCAACATGGAGGAGTACTGATTCACCAGCTGAGCGAGGGCAGTAGGTGGTAATCAGCAGGAGGTTTTCTTGTCTATGTTTGACCTGATGCCATGAGATTTCATGGAGTCATTGTTGAGGACACCCCCATGGCTACTCCCTCCTGACTGTGTACCACTGTGTCACCACCTCTGGTGATCTTTCATGCCAGTGTGACAGGACATACCCAGGGATGGTGATGGAAGAGTCTGAGATGTTGGCTGAAAGGTATGATTCTGAATATGACTATGCCAGGCTGTTGCTTGACGAGTCCTTCCCTATCTTTCCTGAATACCTTGTAGCCAGGAATATTAAGTTCCCAATCCTCCCCTTCTTCGAGCCAGGTCTCTTTATTGCCACTATATCAGTCTCGTGGTGACTTGTGCTTGCAGCTCGCCAACCTTATTTACCACACTACGTGCATTTACGTGCTTGCACTGAAAGGTTTAGTGCTATTTGTTTCTCCCAGTCCTCTGTGCACCTTGTTTCTCCTTTCTAATGTTTCATCCTGATGCCCATCCCCCTACCTAATTAGTTTAAACCCTCTCCCACAGCACTAGTCAACCTTTCGGAGAGGACATTGGTGCCAGCTCTATTGAGGTGCAACCCATCCACCTTGACAGTTCCCTCCTGCCCCAGAACTGATCCCAATGCCCCAGGAATCTGAAGTCCTCCCTCCTGCACAATTTCTTCAGCCACGCGTTAATCTTTCTTATCTGAGTATTACTATCCTCACTAGCATGCGATCTTGCTCTTTAATTTCCTCCCGAGCTCTTGAACTCACCACTTTTCCTCCTGTATCATTGGTTCCCACATGGACCATGACTTCTGGATGTTCCCCTTTCCCCCTCAAAATGTTCTGCACCCTTTCAATGATGTCCTTTACCCTGGCACCAGGGAGGCAACACACCATATGAAGCCCATGTCGGTGGTTGTAGAAATGCCTGTCTATCCCTCAGTATTGAATCCCCTATGACCACTGTATTTCTACACTTTGTTGTGCCCCTCTATACAGTCATTGCCCCACATTGTCATGGATATACTCTAGACTGCACACCCTCAGTCGTCACCCACAACCGTATTATACACTGACAACCGGTTTGAGAGTGCCACACTCGGAGAATTCCTGAATTATCTGCCTCTTCCTAACCTGCTGGATGGCCACCCACGTATTATTATTCCACCATCTACAAGGCACATGTCAGGAGTGTGATGGAATACTTGCCACTTCCCTGGATGTGCAGCTCCAACAAAACTCAAGAAGCTCGACACCATCCAGGACAAAGCAGCCCGCTTGATTGGTACCCCATCCACCAGCTTCAACATTCACTCCCTCCACCACACTGTGGCTGCAGTGTGTACCATCTACAAGATGCACTGTAGCATCTCGCCAAGGCTTCTTCGGCAGTACCTCCCAAACCCACGACCTCTACCACTTAGAAGAGGTGATGGTGCTCCATGCGCCTGGAGCACTATCACCTGCAAGTTCCCTTCCAAAGTCACACACCGTCTTGACTTGGAAATATATCGCCATCCTTCACCGTTGCTGGGTCAAAATCCTGGAACTCCCTCCCTAACAGCGCTGTGGGAGTTTCTTCAACCACAACGACTGCAGCGGTTCAAGGCAGCGGTTCATCACCACCTTCTCAAGGCCTTGCCAATGACGCCCACATCCCAGAATGAATATTTTTTTTTTTAATTCTCCTGAACTCTCTAGCTGAAGGGTGACCGTCTCCTGGAACGCGTGCTCAAGGAAATTCTCAGCCTCCTGTCTGCCCTGCAATGACTTCAGCCGCTCCTCAAGCTCAGAAACCCTGAACTAGAACTTGAGCAACTGGAGGCACTTCCTGCACATGTGATTATCCAGGACACACACAATGTCCTACATAGCACAGGTATTGCAGTCAACAGTTCTCAGCTGTCCCTTCATTTTGCTTAAAAGTCTACCTACTTCTGTTTTTTATACATATATCACACACACATGCTTTTAGTTTGGTATCCCGTTACTTGTATTTATTATTTATTTATGTATACGAGATTTTTATTTAATGCAATTCAGACTCATACAATGTTGGTATTCTCTACTTAGTTATTTTTAATTTTAGCCCTTTAGATCTAATTAATCACTCTAATTTTTTATATATTTACTTTGTTTAAATTTACTTTGTTTATATATGTCCCTTTGTTTAATTTACTTAGCACCTCCTTCCTGCTATGCACGAAATTCTTACACTCACCAAATTCCCGTTACCACTTTGTAAGCTAATCTGTTTATCAGATTCTCCCAGCTTTGTCTGCGCAGCGCTGTGCATCAGCAAATATCCCTCTAATATATAAGAACATAAGAAATAGGAGCAGGAGTAGGCCACCTGGTCCCTTGAGCCTGCTCCGCCAATTAATAAGATCATGGCTGATCTGATCATGGACTCAGTTCCACTACCCTGCCCGCTCCCCATAACCCCTTATTCCCTTATCACTCAAAAATCTGTCTACCTCCACCTTAAATTTATTCAAAGACCCAGCCTCCACAGCTCTCTGGGGCAGAGAATTCCATAGATTTACAACCCTCAGAGAAGTAATTCCTCATCTCAGTTTTAAATGTATACCTTTTGAAATGCACTAGTTACAACCAACTTTCCCACTAAGCTGCGCAGAGCTCCCACGCAGGCCGCTCACCGGCTTTTATGTGGAAAGAACATAAGAAATAGGAGCAGGAGTAGGCCACACAGCCCCTCGAGCTTGCGCCGCTATTCAATAAGATCATGGTTGATCTAATCCTGGCCTCAATTCCACTTCCCCGCCCGCTCCCCATAATCCTTGACTCCCTTATTCAAAAATGTGTCCATCTCCACCTTAAATATATTCAAAGACCCAGCCTCCACAGCTCTCTAGGATAGAGAATTCCAAACATTCACGTCCCTCTAAGAGAAGAAATTCCTCCTCATTTCTCTTTTAAAGGGCGACCCCTTATTCTGAAACTATGCCCTCTAGTTCTAGATTCCCCCGTGAGGGGAAACATCCTCTCTGCATCTACCCTGTCAAGCTCCCTCAGAATCTTTTATGTTTCAATAAGATCACCTCTCATTCTTCTAAACTCCAAGAAGTATAGGCCCAACCTGCTCAACCTTTCTTCATATGACAACCCCTTCATCTCATGTATCAACCTCGCGAACCTTCTCTGAACTGCCTCCAATGCAAGTATATCCTTCCTTAAATAAGACCAAAACTGCGTAGTACTCCAGATGTGGTCTTACCAATGCCCTGTACAGTTGGAGCAGGACTTCCCTACTTTTATACTCCATCCCCCTTGCAATAATGGCCAGCATTTCATTTGCCTTCCTGATTACTTGCTGTACCTACAAACTAACTTTTTGCGTTTCATGCACAAGAACCACCAGATCCTTCTGTACTACAGCATTTTGTAATCGCTCCCCATTTAAATAATGATTTCCTTTTTTATTTTTCCCACCAAAGTGGATACCCTCACATTTTCCCACATTATACTCCATCTGCCAATGTTTTGCTCACTCAGTAAGCCTGTTTATATCCCTTTGTAGAATCTTTGCGTCCTCCTCACAACTTGCTTTCCCACCTATCTTTTTGTATCATCAGCAAATTTGGCTACATTACACTCGGTCCCTTCATCCAAGTCATTGATATAAATTGTAAATAGTTGAAGCCCCAGCACCGATCCCTGTGACATCCCACTAGTTACAGTTTGTCAACCTGAAAATGACCCATTTATCCTGACTCTCTGTTTTCTGTCACTTAGCCAATCCTCTATCCATGCTAATATATTACCCCCAAACCTGTGAGCTCTTATCTTGTGCAGTAACCTTTTGTGTGGCACCTTATCGAATGCTTTCTGGAAATCCAAATATATGACATCAACTGATTCTCCTTTATCCACTCTGCTCTTTACATACTCAAAGCACTCCAGCAGATTTGTCAAGCATGATTTCCCTTTTATAAAACCATACTGACTGCTTGATTGCATTATGATTTTCTAAATGTCCTGCTACCACTTCCGTAATGATGGACTCCAGCATTTTCCCAACGACAGATGTTAGGCTAACTGGTCTATAGTTTCCTGCTTTCTGTCTCCCTCCTTTTGTAAATAGAGGTGTTACATTTGCGGTTTTCCAGTCCGCTGGGACCTTTCCAGAATCCACGGAATCTTGGTAGATTACAAACAATGTATCCACTATCTGTGCAGTCACTTCTTTTAAGACCCTAGGACGTGCATGCATGAAAATTTGAATGTTCCTTGCAGCCAGTTACAGCGACCGTGTGTGAAAAAACAATGCGAGCGATCATTAGTTATAACTGGTCAGTCAACAGCCTGCCACATCATTAAACCCCTCACAACCATCCCGCTCTTTCACCCCTATTCCCAATTTAGTTGAAAACTCTGGGAAATTTATCTCCGATCTCAAGACCATGATGACTTGTACTAGTATCCCCATCTTTCATAACTTGAGATTTCTTCCACTCGCAGGTGATTGTCCAACTCCCTTTGGAATGCATGCAATAAATCCACACTCACTGCACGTACTGGCAACTTATTCCAGGGGCTGTTGAATCTCTGTGAAAGGAAGTCATTCTTCGCATCTAACCAGCTCTCTAATTTTGCAATTTATAATGACGCCGTCTAGTTCTCCCTGCCTTTCTAGCTCAAGTAAACTATCCAGACAGAGAGATTCTAATCCCTTCATTATTTTAAAGATCTCAACCATAGTCCCCTTCAAGTCCATTCTTTTCCAAAGTAAAAAGTTCAATTTTTCAGTCTGTTCTGATACTCAAGGGTCCTTAAACTAGATATTTTAATCTTTTCTAGGCCTTGATATCCCCCATCATGTGTGATGATCCAAACTGAACACAAGGGCCTAAAATTGCAGTCAGAGGCTTCCAGCGAGCGGATGGCTCTGACCTGCAAAAAAATCTATGCACTTACCTAATGATCCCAGAGGTTCAGACACTTGCGCTCCTGGATCTCTATGCGAAGACCTGCATAGAGGCCCACATATGCCAGGGGCGCATGTGGTTCGCAAGTGCTCCTAAGATCATGTGGGCAGGCCCAACCAATGAAAGAAAGGGGATCCCCATTCATACTTATGAAGATTGTTGACAGATCGCAAGTTCCATGTTTTAACGCATGTGCTTCGCATGCCGAAACTTGGAACTTGAGCATCCCCTACGGGCATTTGCGCACCTCGTATGCGCCCATAGACGTCTCAAATTGTGGCCCAATAGTCTAGATATGGCTGGACCATGACCTTGCACAGAGAAAGGGTTTTACTTCTTGTTTTATATTTAATTATCTTGGCTATACATCCTAACATCTTATTCACTTTTACAACAGCCTTAAGACACTGGTCATGTACTTTCACTGACTCATGAATCACAACCTCCAGATCTTCTTGCTCAGCAGCCTTGAGTGAGCATGGGGTGCTTATACTTGGAATTTCCCCGTCCAAATGCATTGTGCTGTTATTGTCTATATTAACAGACATAGGCTCATTCCCTCATTGTGTCTAGATTCACCTTCAATTTTTTTCCCTCTAAGGTTCTTACACCCACATATATCTTTGTCTCATCCATAAACGTACGGATCGTTCCTCCAATAGCTTCCTCCAGATTGTTAATTATGATGAAGGGCAATGATCCTAATACAGATCCGTAGGCTGAGAGCGCCTCATCGTATATTCGTATGCATAGTCATTCGGACTATGACCTCTTCTATGGAAGGGTTTCACTTGTGCCTGACTTGGCTGAGCCAACCATGTGCCTCATGGTGATGAAGCATTCCATCTTGTTGAGAAGAAAAATGGGTGAAGCATATTCTTCAATATTTTATCATTTCTGTCTATTATATTCTCTTTCTGCAAAAATCTCCTGAATCTGGAAGCTTTCAAGTAGGTTTTTTAATGACCTATAAACCTGTGTATACGCTAGTTTGACTTAGCAACCTCCCTGGCCATCCTAAGCCAAGGGTACAGCACTGATTTTATGGTATATTTCCATCAAATTGTGCTTTCTTCTAATCATATGCTTATGTACTATTTTATTGACAAGAACTGGTCAACCCACACACATACATACCACCGACACACAGTCAACATTTATATAAATGAAGCTCTTTTCAGCAGGCTCACTAAAAATCACACACACATGGAAATCATGAAAGCAAGCAGACTTAATAATCTGTCCTGTTACCATTTCACCGGCAGTCAGACTTATTGGCATTGCGACAGCTAACTGACTCCAGCTCCATTAAGAACACATGGATGTGTTTGGACTGTAGGTAAACCAGTTTAAATTTTTAGCCAATAATCTTTACCACTGCCAATAAATCTTGCTACTGGTGCAATAGTATCAGCATAGAAGGGTTAGTAAGCAATGTTCCTGGAGGTACCGCGTAGGCCGCTTACTGGCTTTTCAGTTGGAGATTTTACGTATGTGCAAAATTTGAATGGGCGGCACAGCCCGTTAAAGGGACATTGTTAGTAAGCCTGTTACTTTAGGAATTTTGATAATTTCATGCACTATTTTGGCGATTCAATTACTTTATCAAGACGAAAGATATCAATACTGCAGAAATTAGAGCTTTCCCACCCATAATCAAGCAGTTGCGGTTTAGATACAGTGGGGAAATATGAATAAGATAAGCTTTCTCTATGCAATTCTAATAATCCTATTCTCAAAAGAAACAATATAGTGCCAACTTGTGGGTGGCTCCACGTTGCAGGCTCATTTGTAAACCTAATGCTTCTCTAGTTCCCTCTGTTGTCATCAACATCCTGGGGTCATCATTAACCAGACACTTACATGGACCAGCCATAACAACACTGTGGCTACCAGAGCATAACAGAGACTTTGTACTCTGTGGTGAGTGGTTCATCTCTGAAACCCTCAAACCCTCTCCACCATCTACAAGGTTCAGGTCAGGAGTGTGATGGAATATTCTCTCCTCGCCTGGATGGGTGCAGCCACAAAACTCAAGAAGCTCAACGCCATCCAGCATGGAGCAGTACACTTGATCAGAACCTCTGTCACTGAACTCAATCTCCATCCCTCTATCACCTGCACATGGTGCACTGTGGCTGCAGAATATACTATCCATACGATGTACTATAGCAACTTGCCAAGCTTACTTCGACCTATACCATTGTGAAAGACAAGAGCAGCAACATTAGGGGAACAAAGTCACCTTCAGCTTCTCCTTCAATTCACACACACCTTCGAGCCATTCCTTTGTTGTTTCGGGGAATACCATCATCACAGGCACAGCAGCAGTTCAAGGAGAAGGCCCATCGGCACCTTCTCAGGGAAATCTGGGATGGGATATAAATTCAGCCTTTCAGTGTCAAGATCCACGGTGCAGCCCTGGACAACGTGAACTACTTCCCTTATCTCGAGAGCCCCCTATCGACAAGAGCAGGCAATGACGACAAGATCCAACACCGCCTCCAGTGCGTCAGTGCAGTCTTCGGCCGTCTGAGCAAAAGAGTGTTTGAAGACCAGGCCCTCAAACCTGTCACCAAGCTCATGGTCTACAGGGCTGTAGTAATACCCGCCCGCCTGTATGGCTCAGAGACACCTCAAGTCGCTGGAAAAATAGCACCAACGATGTCTCCGCAAGATCCTACAAATCCCCTGGGAGGACAGACGCATCAATATTAGCGTCCTCATCCAAGCCAACATCCCCAGCATTGAAGCACTGACCACACTTAATCAGCTCCGCTGAGCAGGCCACAGTTCGCATGCCAGACACGAGACTCCCAAAGCAAGCGCTCTACTCGGAACTCATCCACAGCAAACGAGCCAAAGGTGGGCAGAGGAAACATTACAAGGACACTCTCAAAGCCTCCCTGATAAAGTGTGACATCCCCACTGACACCTGGGAGTCCCTGGCCAAAAACTGCCCTCAGTGGAGGAAGTGCATCCAGGAGGGCGCTGAGCTCCTTGGGTATCGTTCCGAGAGCATGCAGAAATCGAGCGCAGACAGCGGAAGGAGAGTGCGGCAAACCAGACTCCCCACCCACCCTTCCCTTCAACCACAGTCTGTCCCACCTGTGACAGACTGTGGTTCTCGTATTGAACTGTATAGCCACCTAAGAACTCATGCTATGAATGGAAGCAAGTCTTCCTCGATTCCGAGGGACTGCCTATGATGATGAGATCTCAAAAACAAATTTTAAAAAACTAAGTTGAAACTGCCAACCTTGTTTCAGTTACGCCCTTAGCAGAATGGAAAGATTTTCATTCTATTGGTCTGGGGTGAACAGAATGACTCTAATACTCTTCAAACTGACTACACCACCCATTTTCCCTCTAACTACCTGTGCTACCCATTCCTCAGGGATTCATTTTATTTCTATTGGCCATTCTTACTTTTGGTATTTCTGATTTGTTCTGATTTATATGGAATTTCAATAGAGTTTCAGGAACATGAAACACAAAAGGATAGTATGCAGGTACAGCAAGTGATCAGGAAGACCAATGGAATCTTGGCCTTTATTGCAAAGGGGATGGAGTGTAAAAGCAGGGAAATCTTGCTACAGCTATACAGGGTATTGGTGAGGCCACACCTGGAATACTGCGTGCAGTTTTGGTTTCCATATTTACGAAAGGATATACTTGCTTTGGAGGCAGTTCAGAGAAGGTTCCGGGGATGAGGGGATTGACTAATGAGGAAAGGTTGAGTAGGTTGGGCCTCTACTCATTGGAATTCAGAAGAATGAGAGGTGATCTTATCGAAACGTATAAGATTATGAGGGGGCTTGACGAGATGGATGCGGAGAGGATGTTTCCACTGATGGAGGAGACAAGAACTAGAGGGCATGATCTTAGAATAAGGGGCCGCCCATTTAAAACTGAGATGAGGAGAAATTTCTTCTGAGGGTTGTAAATCTGTGGAATTCGCTGCCTCAGGGAGCTGTGGAAGCTGGGACATTGAATAAATTTAAGACAGAAATAGACAGTTTCTTAAACGATAGGGGATAAGGGGTTATGGGGAACGGGCAGGGAAGTGGATTTGAGTCCATGATCAGATCAGCCATGATCGTATTGAATGGCGGAGCAAGCTCGAGGGGCCGTATGGCCTACTCCTGCTCCTATTTCTTATGTTCTTATGAGTACCTTGATGTCCTGAAGTGCTTGCACGTACACCTGAATGATTATTTCCATAGTCATTGCCAGAAGCCGAGAACTAAGCTGCATCACTGCTAACTTAACATAATGCAAAGTAACCTAAACAGAGGAGAAAATAATTGCATGTGGGTATAAAATATGTATAAAAACCCAATAAAATTTGCTGAACTACATCCATGTTTATGATTATCTCAGGCCTCACAGATTTTATTTTTTCAGTGTGGTCCTGGTATTTATTGGATCACTTACACTTTCCTTATAGATTGATTTTCCTGTTCCAGCAAACAAGTTAACCCTTCTTCTTCCAAGCAAATTTTAAACTCCCTAATTTGTATTTTTTTTTTAATTTTCAGCTCACACACACTGACAGAGAAATGAATACTAATGTTACTGTAGTTAAGGCACTCAAATTTCAGGTGTAGCTTTGTTATTGTAATATTAACCCTATTAAATGCAAATAAGCAGTTAAGAACTATTGTAACTGAAGAAACCTATTTAACTCTGCTTGCGTTGATTCCATTTCCCCAATACTGTTTTCTTTTGCCTTTACGTTATTTCTAAAATACCATATTCTATTTAATCTAAGCAATAAGTTGACAAACAACTTCCTTTCATTGCCTTAGGCCCCGCTATCAAAATACACAAGATTTGGTGAAAATTTTAGTTGATACTAAGATTGAAAGTTGTTACTGAACTGTTCTATAGTGATTAAATCTTAAGGAAGTATTTTTCCTTACTCTCTTTTAAGGCGCTAGTCACAGAATGTTGCTATGCAACTACATAATGTTTCACTTTACCCAGCAGAGTAAAGATTAACCAATAGTCACAGTGTTTGCCTTATTCTTATGGAAGGATTTTCTATACATCAGAAGGATAGGAATCTCAATCATGATATTTGTTGTGTAAGTGCAAGGACTTCTCCTTTATCCCACAGGATTTACCCGTACTTATAATGTTTTATATGTAACACAGGATAGGGGGTCTGTTTATGCAATAGGGTAATAGTTAAAATGCTGGTCACAGTTACTGTGTAACTGTACGAGTCCCTGGTTATGGTGCTTGTTCTCAGTGTCAGAAAACTAACTATACAAGTTTCTGGAGTTACTATGGGGTCAAGTTTCGGCCTGAGTTGCTCCTATTTTTTTTGGAATAACTGGTTTAGAATGGAGTATCTTAGAAATTGCAATTCTCGACATTTAGTTTGCTCCAGTTCTAGTCAGTTAGAACAGTTTCATTTTGGAACAGATTTTTTTTTCCAAAAGTGGGCGTGTCCGGCCACTTACGCCTGTTTTGAAAGTTTAGGCAGTGAAAACTTACTCCAAAGTAACTGAGAATGGAGTAAGTGTAGATTTTTCTACTCTCAGAAAAACCTTGCCTACACTTTACAAATCAGGCGTAGGTTACAAATCAGGCCTAGGGAACGGGGGGGAAGTAATTAAATTCTACAAGCATTCAACAGTCTTACTTATACAAATAAAGAGCCATCCTGATTAAAAAATTATAAACAAAGCAAAGACAAAATATTGAATATTCCTACCTGTGAGAAGCAGCAGCAGCCTTCGAGCTGCGGTGCTTCAGGCAGACCTTCCATGTAGGAGACAGAGGTGCCGTCAGTGACTCGACGGCAGCCCAACAACAATGGCACAAGCAGCCTTTGAGCTGCGGTGCTTCAGGCAGGCCTTCTTTCCATGTAGGAGACAGGGGCGGCGGCAGTGGCTCGACGGCAGCCGAAGAAACAGCAAGCAGCCTTCGAGCTGCGAGGGAGACTGAGGCCATTCGGCCAGGGACAGGGAGAGGCAGCCAGATAGCCAGGTTGAAACTTAAATTTGCAGAATGGGTGCTGCATTGTTAACACCATGGATTATGCAATGGTTCGCCAGAAATTCACTGCATAGGAGAGAATTGATTAGAGCTCACCGCACCAGGAACATCATAGCCCGTAGGCTGATGGGCAGACCTTACCCACGTCGGCAATATCGAGCCAGGCGCTCGTACCTGGACATGAGCGAGGCTGATTGTGTCAAAAGGCTGCGTTTCCGCAGAGAAGTTGTCGCTGAGATCTGTGATATGCTGAGAGCAGATTTGCAACCCAGAAGCAGAACGCCAACTGCCTTGTCTGTTGAAGTGAAGGTAACAGATGCACTTGCCTTTTATGTCCCGGGATCGTTTCAGGCTACAACTAGAGATGTGTGCGCCATCTCTCAACGTGCAATACATGCCTGTGTTTACCAGGTCACGGCTGCACTGTATGCGTGGAGGAATGACTTCATCAATTTCCCAATGACCGCACAAGCAATCCATGAGAGGGCTGTGGGTTTCTTCAGGATTGCCGGCTTCCCAAAGGTACAGGGCTGCATTGATTGTACCCACATAGCCTTGCGAGCACCTGTGGAGGATTCCGAGCAGTACAAGAATAGAAAAGGTTTCCACTCCATCAATGTGCAGCTCGTGTGTGACGATAAGCCGCGCATCATGTCAATCGATGCGAGATACCCTGGCAGCACCCATGATGCATTCATCCTACGCGACAGCGTTATATCTGACATGTTTGAGCAGCAGCCAGAAGGGCAGAGCTGGCTACTGGGGGACAAAGGGTACGGTCTGACCACCTGGCTCATGACGCTCCTCCACATGACACTGACAGAAGCTGACCATCAATACAACATGGCGCGCATTGCGACATGCAGCATCATTGAGAGGACCATTGGCATATTGAAACAGCGTTTCCGATGTCTGGACCAGTCCGGACGCCACTTGCAATACTTTCCTCAGATTGTCGGTCACTTCACTGTTGTGTGCTGCATGCTCCATAACTTAGCCATCATGAGGCAGCAGGAGCTGGTAGTGGAACCAGAAGACCCACGTGAGGGTCCAATGCATGATGATAGTATTACGGAAGAACAGGATGTGGATGATGACGACGATCAGGAAAGCATGCAAGTGACTGATGCCGGAGCACGAGGTCGGAGGAGGGCCGTCCATCGTGCTCCTTTAACGATTGCTCGAGCCCTGCGCCAGCAGCTCATCCGTGAACGCTTCAATTACTGATGCCTGAGGGCTCTGCGACCACTGTTGCGCATGGACATGTTTATTCTTTGCAATTGTTCCTGCATTGTGTTGTGTTAATGGAAGATGAATTCGTTTTAATGAAAAAATATTTTATTGAAAAGTTAACGTCACTGTAATAAAATATTTGTTGTATCAAATTTAATATGACTCTTGAAGATCACTTTAAAACTTTAAAATCACTTCTAAACTTGTAAAGTTACAAAAGTTATTGTAAGGTCTGTAAGTTTGTAATGTTTGTAGCTCCACACTCTGGATGTGGACGTATTGTGTACTGCAAGTGCAGGCTTAATAATAAACAGAACCAGGCAGATTTCCAGAGACTTCCGAGAGCTGCCTGCCATGTTAGGAAGCTGTATGTGCTGTGCTCTGTGAATATATCACATTTGGCAATTCAGATGGGATTTTTCAGATGATTTGAAGTTTAATTTTTGTTGAAGGATTCAGCCAGCTGACAGAGAGGCTTTGGAAGTTTCTGTCTTTGGAAAACAAGCTACAAAATCCGAGGTAAAATACAGCACACGGTGTGAACAGCTAGAGATTAAAATGGCAGGTGTATTGGGACATTTGGGAGAATATAGACACGACTGGGAATGTTTTAAAGCGTATATGGATTGGCTAGAAATGTATTTCACTGCAAATAACATAATCGAAGTTCCAGACAATGCAGTCCAGAACTGGGCTGTGTTGAAAAGTAAGAAAGCGATCATCTTATTGGAGGCAGGTCTGGCATTATATAACACTCTTGTAAATCTGCTTGTGCCTGACGAGCCAAAGGACACAACACTTAGAGATTTTAACGAAGCTGGAGCACCACTATAACCCAAACCATTAGAAATTGCTGAAAGCTATCATTTCGGGATTCAGAATCAAAAGGCTGCTGAAAGTATCAGTGATTATATCGTAGCATTAAAAAAGCTAGCGATGCATTGTAATTTTTGGAAACCTTCAAAACCGAGCATTACGGGATCGTTTTGTTTGTGGGGTGAAAAATGATGCGATCAGAAGGAAGTTATTGACGACGGATGACACGACTTTTGAGATTGCTTGTCACACAGCGAGGTCGATGAGCATAGCCGAACAATATTCCCGAGAATTAAATAATGATTACGGTCGTCAGTCAACCGAGGTAAATCACCTGCATGTTCAAAGTAAAAGACGATGGGGGCCCAAAGTCTCAGAAACTGGAAATTCTAACAGAGCGTCGAAGTCGTGCTGTAGGTGCCTGGGACAACACATTGCTCAAAAGTTGTCCGTACGTGAAGGCAGAGTGTTTCTTCTGCAGGAAGACTGGGCATCTTGCGAAGACATGCCGACTGAAGGGCAAACCAGCTTTTAAAGCTATGAGTCCAGCGTTCAAAGCTATGAGTAGAAATCCCAAGAGACTACATAGCATGGAAGAACAACAGGACAAGGAGATGTTAGAGATACATGTCATCCGGAGCACGAGATTAATGGACAGCGATTCGGAAAGCATCAAAATTCACGTAGATGTTGCAGGATTCAAAATACCAATGGAAATTGACATGGGTGCATCCGTGAGTGTAGTACCAGAGTCACTGTACCTCGACAAATTGTGTGATTTCCAATTGGAGAAATCCAAGAGAGAGCTGCGAGGCTACTCGGGAGAGAAAATTCCTGTGGTAGGTCATTTCACCGTAACGGTGAAATATAAAGATCAATTTCAGAACTTGCCTCTAATAGTAGTGAAGGGAGACAAGTCTGCCTTACTAGGAAGAAATTGGTTGAGCTCACTGAAGCTGGATTGCAGTAAGATTTTCTGTGTGGAAGGGAGATTTTCATCAACGGATGAGGTTATCAAGCAGTATCCGAAGGTGTTCTGCGAAACGGGCAGTCCGATCCAAGGCTTCAAGGCGAGTGTCAGGGTACAGAAGGACGCTAGATCGGTTTACTACAAGCCACGTTCCGTACCATATGCACTCCAGGAGAAAATTGAGCAAGAACTCAAAAGATTAGAGACTGAGAACATTATTTGTAAGATAGATCGATGTAATTGGGCTACACCCATTGTTGTTGTACCTAAGTCTGATAAGGTAAGATTGTGTGGTGATTATAAGGTAACCGTAAACTAGGTTCTAGAGGGTAATGCCCCCAATACATTGCTGAATATAGAAGATTTGTTCACAACACTGACAGGTGGTCAGATCTTCTCAAAACTGGATCTTACGAATGCCTACTTACAGCTTGAACTAGATGAGGAGTCCAAGTCATGTTTTGACTATAAATACTCATCTAGGCCTATATCAATTTAATAGGCTACCGTTTGGAGTGTCTTCCGCCCCTGCCATATTCCAAGGGGTGATGAAACAGATTTTGCAAGATATTGAAGGGGTAGTATGTTATTTGGATGACTCTTAAGTGAGAGTTATTTAAAAACTCAGTGCGTACGGGTACAGAGTAGACAAAGATGGTTTACATCCAACCATGGAAAAATTGGATGCAATTAGAAATGCACCCACTCCCAGGAATGTCACTGAACTTCGTTCATTCTTGGGTCTCTTCAACTATTATGGGAAGTTCCTACCAAATTTGGCTACAGTATTACATCCACTGAATGAACTTTTGAAAAAATAGGTCCATTGAAAGTGGTCAAAAGAATGCGATACAGCATTCAAGGATTGTAAAAGCAAATTGGTAGAGAGCACCATGTTAGTTCACTATGACATATCTAAAAAGATTAAGCTAGCATGTGATGCCTCTCCGTATGCAGTTGGGACAGTAATCTCTCATGTATTGAGTAGTGGGGAGGAGAGACCAATTGCTTTTGCTTCACGCACTCTCAGTGCCAGTGAGAGTAATTATGCAAATTGAAAGGGAAGCTTTGTCATTAATTTTTGGGGTCAAGAAGTTTCACAAATACTTGTATGGTCGTAAGTTTACCATCGTTACGGACCATAAGCCCCCAACAGCAATCCTCCATCCAAAGTCCCCAGTTTCACCATTAGCTGTAGCCCGAATGCAGAGATGGGCTTTGATTTTGTCAGCATATACATATGATATTGAATACAGACGATCAGCTGATCATAGTAATGCTGATACAATGTCTCGATTGCCTTCCCCATCACACGTTACACCCGATAGGGAAGAAGTGTTTTATTTTTCATACATTGATGAATTACCAGTCACAGCTGAAGAGCTTGGTAGAGTAACCAAACGTGACCCAGTGATGTCAAAGGTGTATGAGTATATTGCAAATGGATGGCCAAACCAGGTAACAGACAAAGATACACATCCATTCTTCATTCGTAGGAATGAATTATCAGTCAATAAAGATTGTATCATGTGGGGTGCAAGAGTGGTTATACCAAATAAATTCAGGTCCAAATTATTAGGAGACCTCCATGACCAGCACCTGGGAATGTGCTTGACCAAGAGTTTTGCACGCAGTTATTTATGGTGGCCAGGTCTTTATTAAGATATAGTGTACATCGTGAGTCAGTGTACGACATGTCAATCAGTAAGCAAGCAACCACCACCAGTACCATTACAGCCATGGGAATGGCCTCCCAGGGTGTGGCAAAGGCTACAGATTGATTTTGCTGAGTTAGAAGGACAACAATTGTTCATTGTGATTGATAGCCATTTGAAGTGGGTTGAGGTGTTTCCAATGTGGAAAATAACAAGTAAAACATTGGACATTTTACAAAAATTATTTTCTTCATTTGGCCTCCCTGAAGAGATTGTTTCGGATAATGGACCACAATTTCGTTCAGAAGAATTTGCACAATTCACGAGCAAAAATGTTGTGAAACATACCAAGGTTCCACCATACCATCCTGCTTCGAATGGTGCAGCAGAGCGCACTGTACAAATTGTAAAACGTGCCCTCATAAAACAAATGTTAGATCCTAATCCAAGGAAACGACAGTTGTCATTGGATCACAAATTGGCTAATTTTTTGATTACATATCGAAGTACATCTCATACAACTACTGGTAGAACACCAGCAGAGTTGTTTCTCAAACGATAGCCACGAACCAGATTCTCATTGTTAAAGCCAAATTTGGCATAGTCTGTAGAAGAGACACAATTAAGACAGAAACAGAATCATGATAGATGTAGAGTAAAAGAGAGAAGTGTGAAATTAAACCAGAAGGTGAAAGTGAAGAACCATCACCATAAATGGGTAAAGTGGTTACCAGGAAGAGTGGTGAAGATATGTGGTCCTCGCACATATTTGGTAAAGTTTGATAATGGACAGGTTAGGTTTGTTCATATTGATCATATTTTGCCTACAGATATGGAAGGAGTTGAAGGTTGGAATGATTCAATTATTTCTGACTCAGATAGTTTAGATACATCAGTAGCAAATCCTAAATCCAATGTACTGGAAACAAATCCAGGAGAGAATCAGAATGAAAGTCTGAGTCCGAGTCAGGAACACAAAGAGCCTGAAGTTCGTGAGTTCAAATGAAAATCAAGGGAATTCCGTGGAGGAAAACATTCCTCAGGATGAGCCTCGAATGAGTTTAGATTCAACACCATGTTTGGAAAGTTCTGTTCGAGAGTGAAGGTATCCTTTTCAAGACAGAAAACAAGTGGTAAAGTTAAATAAGTTTATATCCTGTGTTATGTATAAACATGAAAGTTACATATGATATAATAACGTCTTCATTGAGGAGGGAGAAGTTTAATGTCTGTAAGCTTGTAATGTTTGTAGCGCCACACTGTGAATGTGGACGTATTGTGTACTGCAATTGCAGAGTTAATGATTAAACAGAACCAAGCAGGTTCCGGTGGCTTCCGGACAGAGCTGCCTGCCATGTTAGGAGCTGTGTGTGCTGTACTCTGTGAATATATCACAGTTACAAAACAATTTCAATGTGAAAAATCTTACACTCTTAGGATCACTTAGACTTCAGGATCACTTTTTAGATGCAAAATTAAATAAGATACAAAATGTGAGAGCATTTACACTATAAGATCACTTAAAAACCCTAAGATCACTTAAGTTGTAAAGTTACAAAACAATTTCAATTTGAAAAACGTTACTACAGCTACAGCAAGAACAAAAGCAGCAAAGAAAGGCTGCAACCATCTCTCATCCACATCTCCGTGAATGTTCACTTCTTCATGGGGGTGTCATTTGATTGGCTGGGCAACCATCTCTCATCCACATCTCCGTGAATGTTCACTTCTTCATGGGGGTGTCATTTGATTGGCTGGGCTGTGTGCCCTTATTGCAGCAGCTACCTCCATGATGGCCTGTGCCGCCACTTACATGCCCTCCCTGACGGCCTGTGCCATCGCTTGCACTACCTCGGACATTCCCTCCCTAAGTTCCCGTGTCATTACTGCTATTTCTCCTGTCAGGACCGTCAACTCTTCACCCGTTGCACTGACGCCACCAATGAGTGTTCGGGTAAGCTCATTGGTCTCCATACCCAATGCCACAATCTGATCCGCATCTGTTACACGCTGCATCTCAGGAGAGCGTGTCTCCAATCTCCTCCTCTGCCTGGGTCTGCCTCGTGGTACCACTACACTGGGAGGCGCGGGCACGGACGGTGGGACGCTCAGTGTTCCAAACGGCACCACTACACTGGGAGGCGCGGGCTGGAACGGTGGGACACTCCGTGTTCCAGATGGCAGTACTAGAGAGAGAGGCGCGGGCTGGGACGGTGGGGCGCTCGGTGTTCCAGACGACAGCACTCAAGGCGAGCCATGGGCCGGGATGGTGGGTGAATGGGTGTAAACTGCTCCATTATATCACTAGCACCACTGGGACCCGCAACGTCGGAATCAAAACCATGGAAGGTGGAACCAGAACCTGTACGAGTGGGAGGTGCAGGCTCGGACGGTGGTGCACTGGCTGTAAACTGTTGCATTACACCAGCAGCACCACTGGGACCCGAAACATCGGAATCAAAACCATGGAAGGTGGAACCAGAACCTATGCAAGGGGTTGAAACTCTGATGCCCCTTAATGGGGACTCAAACATTAATTTGGAAGCTCTCCCCTGTAGACATTTCAGTCATCGACGCCATCATCCAGTCTGGATCGTTCGCATCTGGTTGTTCTGGTTCTTGTTCTGTATCTTCAGGATCCTCAGGGTTGGCATCATCATCGTCATCATGTTCTGCAAAATACATCAGAACAGTCAAATGTTTAACAGCAAGGGAGAGAGTAGGATGGGTGACATGAGTACTCTCACACATAGCAGGCCAGGCAGCAGGTTGATTTGAAGGGCCACGTTGCATTTTCAGGACTTGCCCTCTTCCTCACGTGCGGACACAGCTTGTGCTGTACCGATTGCTTTTCTCCATGTATGATTCATCATAGCAGCTACCCTCTGTTCCAAAGGTGTCAGTGGATGCAGATTGGGCGTGCCTCCTCCTGTTTGAGTTGCTTCCCTTTTGTTGTGGGCCAATTTATTCTGCAAAGAGTAAAATATAACTTTTTACAGAGTGCGTCTTTCTGCAGGGTGGGACATACAGATAGTCACATTACAATTACGATTACATTAAAAATGGAAAATATTACTTACATTAACTACTTGACCAAGGTCGTGCCATTTCTTTTTACACTGGCTTCCAGATCTCATGATATGCACCACTGCGCAGTAATCTTCTGCAACTTGGTTCCAGCGTTTCTTCATTTCTTTAGGTGGCACTTTTATGCAACCTCTGTTGCTGGTATCTAGCTCCTGCCATCGACTAATATCTCCACTTTCTGATGCAAGAAATTCTTTGTTCTTGGTGGACCTTGTTCCATTGCTGTATTGAATTCACACTCTTAATTTTCAAAACACACACTCCTTAATTTGCATGCACCAATGCAGCACCTGTTCTGGAAGTTTAGCAGTGAAAAGCAGCACTCACTGATTTCGGCAAGTGATTTATTCAACAGTGCTGTTAAAAGCACTCCTTCAGACACAAAAAAAATCACCAAAATTCAATCCCAAGCCTTTCCAGGGGTCCACGAGACAAATCAATACTTTTCTTTAAGTCCCTTTAAAAATGGCCGAGTGCCAATGTTTTTGGCTACTGCGCGTGCATGCGTGCTCGAACGCGCGTGCGCAGGGCTGCCGGCACGACATTGCCTCATTTAACTTAGCCCCATCCCCCTCCACTTGCAGAATCGCGTGACTCTGTGGCTTTGCCGCCCTGCTGTTGTGTGCGCGACGCGCCGAGCTCCCAGGGACCAGCAAGGAGCCGGAGAATTAAGAGGTATTTTTCTGTCGCACTTTTAGGCGTGAAAAACGGGCGTCCAGGTCGGGGCTGCGCCGTTCTAGGCGTGGCCCGAAACTTGACCACTATATGTGGGAACATAAAAACATAACAAAAGAACATAAGAATTAGGAGCATGAGAAGCCATTCGGCCCCTGGGGGCAGAAGCAAAAGATAGAAAGAAGAAAAGTAAAAGTGGAGGGCAGAGAAACCCAAGGCAAAAATCAAAAAGGGCCACATACAGCAAAATTCTAAAGGGACAAAGTTTGTTAAAAAGACAAGCCTGAAAGCTCTGTGCCTCAATGCGAGGAGCATTCATAAGGTGGATGAATTAACTGCGCAGGCAGCTATTAACGAATATGATACAATTGGCATCACGGAGACATGGCTCCAGGCTGACCAAGGCTGGGAACTCAACATCCAGGGGTATTCAACATTCAGGAAGGATAGACAGAAAGGAAAAGGAGGTGGGGTAGCGTTGTTGGTTAAAGAGGAAATTAACGCAATAGTAAGAGAGGACATTAGCTTGGATGATGTGGAATCTGTATGGGTAGAGCTGCGGGCAGAAAACCAAAGGGCAGAAAACACTAGTGGGAGTTGTATACAGACCACCAAACAGTAGTAGTGAGATTGGGGACAGCATCAAACAAGAAATTAGGGATGCGTGCAATAAAGGTACAGCAATTATCATGGGCAACTTTAATCTACATATAGATTGGGTTAACCAAACTGGTAGCAATACAGTGGAGGAGGATTTCCTGGAATGTATTAGTGATGGTTTTCTCGACCAATATGTCGAGGAACCAACTAGAAGGCTGGCCATCCTAGTCTGGGTGATGTGTAATGAGAAAGGACTAATTAGCAATCTTATTGTGCGAGGCCCCATGCGGAAAAGTGACCATAATATGGTAGAATTCTTTATTAAGATGGAGAGTGACACAGTTAATTCAGAGACTAGGGTCCTGAACTTAAGGAAAGGTAACTTCGATGGTATGAGACGTGAATTGGCTAGAATAGACTGGCACATTATACTTCAAAGGTTGACAGTGGATAGGCAATGGCAAACATGTAAGGTTCATATGGATGAACTTCAACAATTGAACATCCCTGTCTGGAGTAAAAATAAAATGGGGAAGGTGGCTCAACCGTGGCTAACAAGGGAAATTAAGGATAGTGTTAAATCCAAGGAAGGGGCATATAAATTGACCAGAAAAAGCAGCAAACCTGAGGACTGGGAGAAATTTAGAATTCAGCAGAGGAGAACAACGGGTTTAATTAGGAGGGGAAAAATAGAGTATGAGAGGAAGCTTGCTGGGAACATAAAAACTGACGGCAAAAGCTTCTAGAGATATGTGAAGAGAAAAAGATTAGTGAACACGAAAGTAGGTTCCTTGTAGTCAGAATCAGATGAATTTATAATGGGGAACAAAAAAATGGCAGACCAATTGAACAAATACTTTGGTTCTGTCTTCGCGAAGGAAGACACAAATAACCTTCCGGAAATACTAGGGAACCGAGGGTCTAGCGAGAAGGAGGAACTGAAAGAAATCCGTATTAGTCAGGAAATTGTGTTATGGAAATTGATGGGATTGAAGGCTGATAAATCCCCAGGGCCTGATAGTCTGCATCCCAGAGTACTTAAGGAAGTGGCCCTAGAAATAGTGGATGCATTGGTGATCATTTTCCAACATTCTATCAACTCTGGATCAGTTCCTATGGACTGAAGGGTAGCTAATGTAACACCACTTTTTAAAAAAGGAGGGAGAGAGAAAACGGATAATTATAGACCAGTTAGCCAGACATCAGTAGTGGGGAAAATGTTGGAATCAATTATTAAAGATGAAATAGCAGCGCATTTGGAAAGCAGTGACAGGATCAGTCCAAGTCAGCATGGATTTATGAAAGGGAAATCATGCTTGACAATTTTCTAGAATTTTTAGAGGATGTAACTAGTAGAGTGGACATGGGAGAACCAGTGAATGTGGTGTATTTGGACTTTCAAAAGGCTTTTGACAAGGTGCCACACAAGAGATTAGTGTGCAAAGTTAAAGCACATGGTATTGGGGGTAATGTATTGACGTGGATCGAGAACTGGTTGGCAGACAGGAAGCAGAGAGTCGGGATAAACGGGTCCTTTTCAGAATGGGAGGCAGTGACTAGTGGGGTGCCGCAGGGCTCAGAGATGGGACCCCAGCTAATTACAATATACGTCAATGATTTAGATGAAGGAATTGAGTGTAATAAGCTTGCAGATGACACTAAGCTGGGTGGCAATGTAAGCTATTAGGAGGATGCTAAGAGGCTGCAGAGTGACTTGGACAGGTTAGGTGAGTGGGCAAATGCACGGCAAATGCAGTATAATGTGGATAAATGTGAGGTTATCCACTTTGGTGGCAAAAACACGACGGCAGAATATTATCTGAATGGCGGCAGATTAGGAAAAGGGGAGGTGCAACGAGACCTGGGTGTCATGGTACCTCAGTCATTGAAAGTTGGCATGCAGGTACAGCAGGCAGTGAAGAAGGCAAATGGCATGTTGGCCTTCATAGCTAGGGGATTTGAGTATAGGAGCAGGGAGGTCTTACTGCAGTGTACAGGGCCTTGGTGAGGCCTCACCTGGAATATTGTGTTCAGTTTGGTCTCCTAATCTGAGGAAGGACGTTCTTGCTATTGAGGGAGTGCAGCGAAGGTTCACCAGACTGATTCCCGGGATGGCAGGACTGACATATGAGGAGAGACTGGATCGACTGGGCCTGTATTCACTGGAGTTTTGAAGAATGAAAGAGGATCTCATAGAAGCATATAAAATTCTGACGGGACTGGACAGGTTAGATGCAGGATGAATGTTCCCGATGTTGGGGAAGTTCAGAACCATGGGTCACAGTCTAAGGATAATGGGTAAGCCATTTAAGACCGAGATGAGGAGAAACTTCTTTACTCAGAGAGTTGTTAACCTGTGGAATTCTCTACCGCAGAGAGTTGTTGATGCCAGTTCGTTAGATATATTCAAGAGGGAGTTAGATATGGCCCTTATGGCTAAAGCGACCAAGGGGTATGGAGAGAAAGTGGGAAAGGGGTACTGAGGTGAATGATCAGCCATGATCTTATTGGATTGTTCAGTCACCTAAGAACTCATTTTTAGAGTGGAAGCAAGTCTTCCTCGATTTTGGGAAGAAACAAAATCCAGGCGTATTTTCCATTGTGCTTATTTTACCAATTTCTCTGCACCTACTTTTTTCTTTAAAACTTGCAAACATTGGAAAATATATCCTCAAATAACTTACTAAAGGAAATAAATCCTATGTCTGTTGGAGCTTTTGTTCTGAGATTTAGTTCAAATGGAGAACTCTGAGGAAATAATCACAGCATTGTCCCACACATAACAATGAATAAAAGACCAGATAACCTGTTGATTGAGTGATGTTGATTGAGAGATAAATGTTGGTCAAGACACCAGAAGAACACTTTTGCTCTTTTTTGAATACATAACATAATAGGAGCAGGAGTACACGCAGTTTTTAAGATACAATTGCTATAGCTACCTGGGCCAATCATTTGATCTGATATTCGTTCGAATAGTCTCGCACTGACGGGCTTAGTGCCTCCTGCAAGGCAGTTCATCATCAAGGTTTTATCAGGACTCACCATTCTAAGCAAAAAGATCCCCCCCCCCCCGCCAAAGTTTACAGAAACATGTGTTAAAGTTAATCATAATTATTTCTAATTGCTTTTTAAAAGAAGGGTCCCAATGGGAAGGCTGTGGTTTTAAGGAGAATGCCAATGAAGAAACTATTCCTTTAAGATCACATGGCAAACAGACACACCATTCTAAGTCTTAAAGTACCCCAGTGAGGGTTTTCCCATTCCGCCATCATGATTTGATATAAAAATTGGCACATCAGCATGTTGGGAGGAAATTGCTGTTTGGTAATTTATTACAAGCCCAACAAGATGTACATTAATTCAATCTGATGCTTCCCACACAATAAATGGGTTTGTATTCTTTTTATGACATTGATCCTCAGTAGAATTCTATGCACCGTACATCAGTGGAGAATCAATTGAAGCATAAAGAAAACAAGATTCCAAACGGACATGTTTTGAAATTCTAGGATGCAAAAATCATTCGTCAGACTGTTGAACTTCAGCGGGAGCCTAAAACAGCCGATATCGAATCCACCGCCCCTTATATATCCCACTGATTTTCCTTTCCATCAATCAGTGTACAAAGGGCCGTTGATCTGATATCACCCGATTTACACCTCTGCTGAAGTTGAAAGGATAAAGGATTTCCTTGCTGTCTTCTTCAATGTTTTCTCTCCAGAAAATAGCAACTTATGCTAGTGCTTAGCAACTTATGCTAGTGCTTGGTCCCTTGGCTCAGTGCTTTCTGTGGTATCGGAGTCGACAGGTCATAGGTTCAAGCCCCACTCCACAGACTTGAGCGCCTAATCCAGGCTGACACTTCAGTGCAGTACTGAGGGAATGCTGCAAAGGTGGAGGTGCCATCTTTCACATGAGATGTTAAACTGAGGCCCTATCTGCCCTCTTGAAGTGGACGTAAAAGATCCCATGGCTCTTGATCTTATGAAATGGCAAAGCAGACTCGAGGGGCCAAATAGCCTACTCCTGCTCATATTTCTTATGTTATTCAAAGAAGAGCAAAAGAGTTCTTCTGCTGTCCTGGCCAATATTTATCTCTCAATCAACATCACTGAAACAGATTATCTGGTCTTTTATTCATTGTTATGCGTGGGACATTGCTGTGGGCAAATTAGTTGGAGTTTTTCCTAGATTAAAACAGTGACTGTACTTCATTGTGAAGCATTTTGGGATGTCCCGAGGTGCTATGTAAATGCGAGTACTTTCTTTTCTCTTAACTGATCATTCATCATGTGTGAGCTTGCACGGTGAGTGTTGGTGTGTTACATAACCAGGTGGGTATAATAGCCAAGTCTAGTTCTGACCCCAACTGGCATGCACATGCAAACACCTTACAGCAAGGGTCCTGACCAGCAATGAAGAGTAGCAACCCTGGCTGATATTTTAGCCCTACATAGCTGACGACCACTGAGCCCAACAGTAGAATGCCACAAATTCCAACGCTGAAATCACCGAACTTAGCACAGATCAGAGTGAGTCCTGGAGTAGGCTGACCATACGTCACCATTTACCATGGACAGTCCCTGGATGAGGTACTGTCTTCCCGGGAAAACAATGTCGCCAGAAGAATGTCCAGTTCACAAAACTTGTCTCCGAAGTGCAACACTAGGCAGTGAATGTATCCCACCTGTTTGCGGCTCTGGGGCGCGCCCCTCATTATCCCCTTCCCTCTAATCGTCACTCTCCCACACCTCAGTATCGCCCCCCCCCCCCCACTCCCGGTCCTCGCAGCTGCCCGGCTGCATGCTAATGAGGCCCGATCACCTGGGGGTCCACCATCCGCCCGATTGACACAGCCGGTACAATCGGCCCCGCAGTGCCAGCGAGTCCTCCAGGTTGGTTTCTGATCCTTGCATAGACCCCCAGAGCTCGAGTGTTAGAGATAAACTGACAGATGACCACTCCGACCTGATTCTCAATCAACCACAGCTCGATCTTTCAACATCCAAATCTGGAGCTGGAGATAAACCTGAGACTGCCAGCAACTCCAGCGTGGGTTTCCATTGACAGCACAATAAAAAGGCTCAAGAACAGAAGCAAATAGAGCAACATCACGCTAAAAGGAGACTTTGGATAGCTTTGGTCACCTGTGTAATATTTATGATCGGAGAACTGGTTGGTGAGTACATTAATCCGAGACACTGTGTGTGTGTGGGTGGAGGTCGGTGTTGTGTATGCATGCCTGTTTACTGTGTGATGTCTGTAACACTGTTATGCCACATTGAATGTACCCTTATACTGTAAACACCTCACTGGTCAGAGGGTGCTGCTAAGGGAACTCACAGCTTGTTGTTGTCACTCAGGAACTGCAAATAAAGGACTACAGGTCAACACAGTTTAAGTATCATACCCTGCCTCGTGGAGTCATTACTAAAGGTACCTACATACACTACAACTGGCGACGGGAGTACTTGGTCACGAACTACATGCTCAACATGTCTAACCTCAGCAACTTACAGCAATTTACAAAGGGAGGAGATTGAAACACTTCTTTATAGCCAACGACCTGGACGAGGACGCACCGGCTACACTACCGAACAAACACAGGGCCATCCTGTTTAGCAGTTGTGGGCCCACCATCTACGGTCTCGTCAGGGACTTACTAGCCCCGGAGAAGACAACCACCAAGAGCTATGAGCAACTTGTAACAATCATACGGGAACAACTAAAACCAAAAGAAAGCATCCTCACAGCCAGGCACCGGTTCTACACTTACCGGCGACCTGAGGGCCAAGAAATTGCCAAGTATGCTGCACACTTTAGAAGACTAGCTGCACCGTGTGATTTTGGCGACCACCTTAATGAAGCACTAAGGGACATATTTGTCATCGGAATCGGCCACGAAGGCCTCCTACACAAATTGCTCTCGACTGACATCACGGTCACCCTGCAGAAAGCAATTCAAGTGAGCCAGGCCTACATGGTTTCAGCCAGCGACTCCAGGCGAATACTGACCCAGGACTCTAAACCGGCGAGCGCAATGCACCACATGGATACTTCTAAAGGCAGAAATGCTGCCCCGAGTCCCGCAACCCTGAGTCCGCCACATGGGGCAAACCAAATGGCCCCGTGCTGGCGCTGTGGAGGAAACCACAGGGCCCACCAGTGCCGCTACAAAGACTATGCATGCAAAGGCTGCAAAATGAAAGGGCACCTTCAGAGAATGTGCAGAAAAGCCTGTACTCACCGCGTCTGTGATCAGTTGGCTGATCACAGATGCTCCGACGAAGAAGTTGCTCAAACCCTGGAAGAGTATGGAATCTTTACCTGCTCCACCGGAAGTTCTCCATGGATGATGGAAGTGGACATCGACGGGGTCCAAGTCTCCATGGAGATCGACACAGGGGCGAGCCAGTCTGTGATGCGCCAAATGACCTTTGAAAAAATTTGGATGAATCCTGCCACTCGACCAAAACTGTCTCCTGTCCAGGCAAAGCTGCTCACCTATACCAAAGGTAAAATCCAAATCGCTGGCAGTGTAGACATCCAGGTCTCCCAGTGCGGCGTGTTGAACAAACTCCCCCTGTGGATTGTAGCTGGCAACGGTCCAACGCTGCTGGACAGGAATTGGATGAACCGGGTCCACATCAGGCGAAGTGGCCCTGTGGAAGAAAAGACCACCACAGCCCTCTAGCAGGAAAGCCAGGAAATGGCTGCAGCACCAGCAGCACAAGGAGAAATACGTAATCAAAATGGCCACCGCCATGCCACCAGTGAACATGGAGGAGCATCACATGACACCGAGCGGCCAATCGGATTTGAAGGCTCCCTTAAAGGAGACCGGTAGCCAAAGAAATTTAAAGGGGCAGTTTCAACTATTTGAGTACACGGACTTTAAAGCTAAAGATGCGATTAAAGGGTGCAAGTATGAAAATGTATGCAATGTAACAATGAATTGTGATGCTGGTTTAACTAATGTAACTAATGATATGAATGCAGGTGTCAGTAAGGTTAAGAAGAAGTTTATTATGCTTAACAGTAATGATAGAGATTGTGAAATGCCTAATGTAACCATGTCTGTTGAAACCAGGACACCCAAAAGTGATGCAAATGCTAGAATGTATAATGCAGGCTCGACTATGTGTGATCAGAGCCAAGGTGTCATGTATACCAGTAGGACACTGCCAAAGGACATTGGGTCCTACAGGGACCATGCTGATGCCAATGGAAGACCATGTAGCCTGGACCTTTGGAACGAATGTGATGCCCCTTGCAGGACACACACACAGGCAGCGGGAGCAGACCCACTACAGGGATAGTGATCAATGGGCAGCCCAGCCACCACCAATGGCAACCTGCACCAGACCCGCCCTACAGCCCCTGGCCACCAGGGCCAACACCAGGAGCATGAGTCCAATATCCTCCAGCTTCCCTGGCAAACCCTGGGATGACCTGACTCTCATCCCAATTGGTGGACAAGGAGCCCACCCAGTCTTGTGGCCCTGCCCACCACCCCACAACTACCCACATCACAGTGTATTCACACCACCCACTGCTGCCGTGGCTACCTCCCCGAGGGATCCCACAATAGTGACACCCACTTGGTCTGTGTGTGAGTGAGAGGAAACGCATGAGGCCAGCCTCAAGCACAGGGGTCACACCTGGCAACCACACAACCCTCACCGCAACCTCCCATAGTCCACCACTGATCACCTCCCCTGGTCATGACAATAAGGATATGAAAAATGCTCAGGGGAGAGTATTGTTGTGTATGCATGCCTGTTTACTGTGTGTTGTCTGTAACACTGTTATGCCACATTGAATGTACCTTTATACTGTACACACCTCACTGGTACACCAGATAGTGCTGCTGCTGGAGACCTAGGGGTTGCCTGCACACGGGGGGGGTCAGGTGTGATCTCAATCACGGGGGGGGGGGTCGGGGTCAGGTGTGATCTCAATCACTGGGGGGGGTCAGGTGTGATCTCAATCACTGGGGGGGGGGGTCGGGGTCAGGTGTGATCTCAATCACTGGGGGGGGGGGGTCAGGTGTGATCTCAATCACTGGGGGGGGGGTCGGGGTTAGGTGTGATCTCAATCTGGGGGGGGGGGTCGGGGTCAGGTGTGATCTCAATCACTGGTGGGGGGGGTCAGGTGTGATCTCAACCACTGGGGGGGGGGTCAGGTGTGATCTCAGTCACTGGGGGGGGGGGTCAAGTGTGATCTCAATCACTGGGGGGGGGGGTCGGGGTCAGGTGTGATCTCAATCATTAGGGGGGGGGGGGTCGGGGTCAGGTGCGATCTCAATCACTGGGGGGGGGGGGGTCAGGTGTGATCTCAATCACGGGGGTGGGGTCGGGGTCAGGTGTGATCTCAATCACTGGGGGGGGTCAGGTGTGATCTCAATCACGGGGGGGGGGGGGGGGGGGGGGTCGGGGTCAGGTGTGATCTCAATCACTGGAGTGAGGAGCGTGAGGGTCAGATATTACCTCGGTCACTAGCAGGGGTATTCAGGTGTGAATTCAGTCACTCGCAGTGGGGGAAGGTCAGGTTTCTGAACACCTTGAATAGTGTGACGTCATACACACCGGAATTATATACAATTTGTCTTGCATTTGTAATGTATATGTACATCTGTTAAAATATTGGCTGCTAAAAATGTTGTCTCGCTACGTTGTAAAACCTATATTTTCCGTTGGCTACTTTGCTGTGCTCCCACCCTGTGTGTCCCTGGATTCAGTTTAGGAAATATGGTCACCCTATCCTAGAGCCATCCTGGCCTCAATACTACACCACACAGTACAACCACCCACCAACTCATCAGAGGAATCTCACAGGAAGGACGTGAAGAAGTGAACAACAGATTGTATACTTTAATGTATGTGAATTCAAACAAAAAGATAAACGAGTTAGGCTAAGTCATCTCTTCTCATGCCTACCTTTAAGCTTGTAAGTCTTAGTTAGCAGTACCCCTCTTTACAAATGAAACATGTCCTAATAATTACAATCAGCTTTAGCAGTGTCTTTTCTATTTCTCTGAAATTATCCTGATTGATCTGATGAGTCAGTGGGTGGTATTGCTGCGTGGTGTTGTATTGAGCCATACAAGCCAGGATCTGGGTTTCATCTCTGGTCTGTGCTAAGTTAGGCGATTTCAGTTTAGGAATTTGTGAGTAGTAATGACATCATTGGAGGAGCTATCTTGGAGAACTTACTCAACCAAAAGGTGTGAAGCAGTTGAATTAACACACAGATTTAAAGTGACAAGATCACTGAACACCACTATGTTAATGACTATATTACTACCGACATTAATTCAGCTTACACACACCATTGCATTCAGTAATGTCGTCTAGCTACTTTCCCCTCATGATGTCATTGGCATGCTATTTTTTTTAATTCACACAACTGGATAGAAAATAATAAAAGTACCATTAAGGTAGATCATGATTTTTTTTAAACAATCGAATTTTTGAGGGTAAATGATAGGATGGCAAAAATCTTTAAAATACTTGTGTTTTCTTTTCAGATTAATGATGATACTTAAAATTTTCTATTAACATTCCGCTGTATCTCTTGGCTATAATTAACAGTCCAATGCTGTCATGGATTCCAGCTGTCAGAAAGAATATTTTCTCAGTGCAGAACATTGGCAACAGCCCCAGCGAATTCACTGGCCTTGGCAGACTAAATAAACACAGCTGCCTCCATGAGAGTGTGAGGAGAAAGCAAGGCCTTGTGTTCTGGGAAAGACATTGGGAACGACGGGGCTGTTTAAAGCAGTAGTCCTGCTTGGTCATGCACTCAACGTGCTTGTGCTGGCTGCGCTGACAGACCTGACTAACATATTTTACTGTTGGTTGTGCCTCGGCCAGGACAGGAGCTGGAGGGACGGAGGTAGGGTGGAAGGGGTGGTGCTTTATGGGTTAGGTCAAGTCTAAGGAACATTTCCACTGAGGATGTAAATTTCCTTTTCAATTTACAACATCCAAACATATTTTACGGTTACATTATATGTACATGTACACTAACATTCACACACTGACATTCACCCTGTTATCATTTTACAATATATGGAGGGTGCTGCACTCTCCCAAATGCTACACTGGTATTATACACTAAACTACCTTTATAGGTTCTACACCATAAAACTCCTTGCGGTCCTCTGTCATAGAACTCCTGTTTTTCCATTTTTCTCTCCTCTACTGAAAGCTGGCATCAGTATTTGTAGAGCACTAGGAGTAGGTTGCCAGCTCCCCGAGCATGACGGATAAAATAAAGGGATGTGACCATGTATCATCTTGGTTATGTGGTAGCAATCTCATCTCTCAGTTAGAAGGCTATAAATTCCAGCCCCGCTGTAGAACTCGAGTGCACAATCTAGATTGACACCGCAGTGCAGTATGAGGGTGTGCCATGTTGTCAGAGGTGCTGCCTTTCAGATGAGATTAAACCGAGGCCCTTTCTATTCCAGTGGATGTCAAAGATTCCATGAGACTTTTTTGAAGATAAGAAGGAAATTCAGTGTTCTGATCAACATTCATCCCTCAATTAATACCAACAAAATAGCTTAACTGGTCATTTATTTCATTGTTCTTTGTGGGACCTTGCTGTACACAAGTTGGCTACTGTGTTTGCCTACATAACAGCAGTGACTACATCTCAAAAGTACTTCATTGTCTCTAAAGTGCTTTGGGCCATCTGAAGATGTGAAAGGTGCTATATAAATGCAAGATTTTTCTTTCGTACATTTGACCTGTGTAAACGACCATAACGAAAGTGGCTAATATTTTTAATGTATATTATTGCAACACTTTCAAAGACTATTTGGGTAACAAGGAAAGCTGGCAAAACACAATGGCTAGCCCAATAAAGGTTGGTGCAGGAAACTGAATCTTTGGCCAAGGGGTGGAACAGTGTAACACTCAAATAGGTTGTTAAGTTAGGCCAGGAGACTTACCCGCTGACATCCTGCTCCATTCCCGCTGTTTTCTATTTTAACCTGTTCTTTGAGCAGGTGACAAAGACACTCGCCTGAAACCACAGGATCTTTCTTTAAATATGCAAATCAGGGTCCAGAATCGACGACTATTTTAACTGGTGGCCTGAGCGGGGAAACCATTCAGGCTTTCTACAACAACAATAACAACAACTTGTATTTATATAGAGCCTTTAATGCAGTGAAACGTCCTAAGGCACTTCACAGGAGTATTATGAATTTAAAAAATTGACAGATGAAACTAGTTGGAAGAGAAGCCTGGGCAAGAAGAATCCCAAATAGGTAAGTTTTTAAACTTAAAAAAATGTCCTTGTTGGGCCAGGAACAACAGGAGTGCTCCTTTGAGCCCACAGGGAAAGTTTAGGTCACCCCTGCTCGAAGCTCCCCCTTTCTCCATTGTGAGTCCCTCCTGATATCGCCTCCCAGCAATTCCTTTGGTTCCAGCTGGTGGCCTCCTGTCACTGAGCTCCGCCCATGTGATCATTCCATGACATTAAAGGAGAGGGTCATCATCATAGGTAGTCCCTCGGAATCGAGGGAGACTTGCTTCCACTCTTAAAATGAGTCCTTAGGTGGCTGAACAGTCCAATACAAGAACCACAATCCCTGTCACAGGTGAGACAGAGAGTCATTGAGGGTAAGGGAGGGTGGGGTAGATTTTCCGCATGCTCTTTCCGTTGCCTGCGCTTGATTTCTGCATGTTCTTGGCGATGAGACGCGAGGTGCTCAGGGCCCTCCCAGATGCACTTCCTCCACTTAGGGCAGTCTTTGGCCAGGGACTCCCAGGTGTCAGTGGGGATATTGCACTTTATCAGGGAGGCTTTGAGAGGGTGTCCTTGTAACGTTTCCTCTGCCCACCTTTGGCTCGTTTGCAGTGAAGGAGTTCCGAGTAGAGCACTTGCTTTGGGAGTCTCGTGTCTGGCATGCGGACTATGTGGCCTGCCCAACGGAGCTGATCAATTGTAGTCAGTGCTTCAATGCTGGGGATGTTGGCCTGGTCGAGGACGCTAATGTTAATGCGTCTGTCCTCCCAGGAGATTTGCAGGATCTTGCGGAGATCTTGTTGGTGGTATTTCTCCAGCGACTTGAGGTGTCTATTGTACATGGTCCATGTCTCTGAGCCATACAGGAGGGTGGGTATTACTACAGCCCTGTAGACCATGAGGTTGGTGGTAGATTTGAGGGCCTGGTCTTCGAACACTCTTTTCCTCAGGCGGCCGAAGGCTGCATTGGTGCACTGGAGGCGATGTTGAATCTCGTCATCAATGTCTGTTCTTGTTGATAAGAAGCTCCCGAGGTACGGAAAATGGTCCACATTGTCCAGGGCCGTGCCGTGGATCTTGATGACTGGGGGGCAATGCTGTGCGGTGAGGACAGGCTGGTGGAGGACCTTTGTCTTACTGATGTTTAGTGTAAGGCCCATGCTTTCGTACGCCTCAGTAAATACGTCAACTATGTCCTGAAGTTCAACCTCTGTATGTGCGCAGACGCAGGCATCGTCCGCGTACTGTAGCTTGATGACAGAGGTTGGCGTGGTCTTGGACCTGGCCTGGAGATGGTGAAGGTTGAACAGCTTCCCACTGGTTCTGTAGTTTAGTTCCACTCCAGCGGGACTTGTTGACTGTGAGGTGGAGCATGGCAGTGAGAAAGATTGAGAAGAGGGTTGGGGCGATGACGCAGCCCTGTTTGACCCTAGTCCGGATGTGGATTGGGTCTGTAATGGATCCATTGGTAAGGATCACGGCCTGTATGTCATTGTGGAGCAGGCGAAGGATGTTGACAAACCTTTGGGGGCATCCGAAATGGAGGAGGATGCTCCATAGACCCACGTGGTTGACAGTGTCAACCTTGATATCTCCTCCCAGCAATTCCTTTGGTCCCAGCCGGTGGCCTCCTGTCACCCAGCTCCGCTCATGTGGTCATTCCATGACATCAAAGGGGACGGTGGAGGTTCCGTCTCTTACAAGGCTGACCAGGAAATCCCAAAATCGACAGGGATCTGGCACAAACAGAACTATAGAAAGAAGCTGGCTGTACCCCTCCAGAAATTTGGGGCCTATATGTTTATGTTGTGCAGAATCACCTAGTTGTCTGAAATCAGGCTGATATATGAACTCCAGCTGCTCGGAGAGCAAAGCAAACATTTTGAATAAAGCTTGAGACACATTGCAGTCCTAAGAGTTGTTCTTCAGACAGGTTACGAATCTTTACATTGTGTCAGAAGTAGGAAAGAAATGAAATGTTTAAAACTTCCATGTAATTTGAGACTATAAGGAAATATTGTGGAAGTATAGAAAAAATGGAAATAGCGCTTTTAGTTGTATCCAAAATCAACTGGCTTAGGAAATAAAACATACAAAGTGCAGCTGTGTACTTTACTGGATGTGAGTTAGATATGATAAGAGAGAAGGGATAGGGAATATTATGGTCAACTTTGAGGAATGTTTCACACCTCAGATAAATATTATGGATGAAATAGAAGCAATGAACACCAGGTTTCCAACCAAAGTAGAAAGCATTGATCAATTTGTAAAAGATTTATGAAAATAGCCAACCCTTGTAGACAGGCAGCCTCATTAAAGATAGAATTGTAGTCAGAAGGTGAGATGTTCAAGTCAGAGTCCATTTAAGGAAAAATAGTCTTGTTGGAAATTTCCACCGTAACTTTGGCCGAAACCTCAGATAAACCACGTAAACAGGATTGTTACCGATCTTCTGCCACAATTACAGGAAAACCCCCCAAAGAAATTCCCAATGTCTAGGTCTACATTGCGCTGAGATCTGAAACAAGCAACATGCAACTAGTGCACCTATTTAACACTAGCAGTTCAATAAGTAATATCAGAGAAACAGAGAGGTCACTTAACACATCAAAGAAAAATCAGATCTAGCTGATCAACAGCAGATAATGGATTGTAAGTGCAGTGGCAAATCACCTGAGAGAAAATAAATGTCGAACACTGGCTCAAACATGTATGCTGGGAGAAAAATAAAGCCATGTAAGTTAAGGTGTGCAAAGTAAAAGTAAAACCATACTCGTCAGAGGAGTATAGAATAAAATAGAAACTTCATAGAGTGGAAGAGCAGTCTGAGAGTGAGAATAAACAGCATATGATGTTGAATGGACAGTTGGCCTCAAGATGCACAACAGAACGGTTCATTTTAAGTTACAGAGGCTCAATGTATCAGTTTACAATATTTAAGTACAAAATTGAGCAAGTCTAATGTAAAGTTGGTGATGTACTCTGGTCACATTATCCAACCAATGGGAAAATCTAACATGCTGCTTGAAGAAGCCTAAAGTTTCAAATGCTGGAACAGTGAATACATCCAGTCCTTAAACTTCAAGCGTATCAACAGTTAAGATTGATCAAACGAATTGATGCAGTTACTAACAATAAATAACTAAGTGACAGAGCATTATGCTGATGCATTTGAAGGATCAAGAGCATAGAAGGAAAGTAGAGCATATCACTAAAGGCAGATGCTCAGTCAAACATCAGTGCCACTCGCACTTCGGGATGGATTCACGAAGAGCGGGATAGAATGAAGAAACCTGGTTTAATGAAGAGGCCTCAATTTTATTCCTTTCTCTGTCTGTTTTAGAATGGTTGTGGGGAGAGACACAAATGGACATTGTGAGGGGGCAGGCAATCACAGAGCAATCAGTTGCACTAAGTGAGGTATACAGTTGGAAAATTTTAAATAGAAATTATTTTTATGGCAGCCCCCCCCCCCCCCGCCCCCCATGCCCCCCCCGTCCCCTCCCCCTTCCCCACATGAATCAGGTGAACCGGCAAGACCAGAAATACTGCTTGGGGCCTGACACCAACCTTCAGATGAGTCTGACCCCAGAAGATATGCCAGATCAGAAAATCTGGGCTAGGAAATCAAAGAACCAAGCCAATGTGTCAGCAGTGTGGTGATGGTAGTTAAGCCAAACAATGAATGAATAAAACTGTGCCCCGAACTAAAAGATCTAAATGAAAGCATAGAAAGAGAACATTCTCTAGTGCAGAACACAGAGGAAGCAGTGTCACAGTTATCAAGTACCAAAATCTTCAGCTCCCTTGATGCAAATTGTGGTTACTGCCAAGTACCATTACAAGAAGACTCATCAAAGTTGTTCATATTTCATTGTCTTTTGGCAGATGTGTGTGTACCAGAAATCCCTTTGGGATCACCTTAGCTCCAGAAATTTTCCAATGCATAATGTCACAATTGTTAGATAACATTAAAAGAGTGGAAGTTATTTTATAAATAATATTTTAATTTGATAATTGACAGAACAGAAATATGGCCAAAGATTGCAAGAATCCTACAATGAGTAATGGACCACATTTTGAAGCTGAATATGAACAAGCATTCAGTTACTTAGGGCATAGAAGGGCTCAAAGCTGATGAAAAGGGATTGAACCAATCAAAACTACAAACAACCTCAAAAGACCTCCAGTGGTATCTTGGTATGGTGAAATATTTAGGCAAATTCCTACCTAAACTGTCAGGTGTCACGAACCTGGTAAGAAAGCTACTTGGGAAAGATTGACACAGCAAAGAGAGGGCATGGAAAAATATTGACACGTAAAATCAATGAAAACATAAAAATGTTTTATAAATACATTAAGAGCAAGAGGATAACTAATGAAAGAGTAGGGCCTATTAGAAACCATAAAGGCAACCTGTGTGCGGAAGCAGAAGTCATGGGTATGGTTCTTAATGAATACTTTGTGTTACTTTTCACAAAAGAGAGGGACAATGCAGACATTGCAATCAGGGAGGAGGAGCGTGAAATTACATGAAATAAACATAATGAGGGAGGAAGTATTAAGGGTTTAGCATCTTTTGAAAGTGGATAAATCCCAAGGCCCAGATGAAATATACCCCAGGCTGTTAAGAGAAGCAGAAGAGGAAATAGCAGAAGCTCTGACCCTCATTTTCTAATCCTCTCCGGCTACAGGTGTGGTGCCAGAGGACTGGAGGACTGCTAATGTACCTTTGTTTAAAAAGGGAGAAAGGGATAGACCAAGAAATTACAGGCCAGTCAGCCTAACCTCGGTGATGGGAAAATTATTAGAAAAAATTCCGCCTACAGGATAAATCTTCATTTAGAAAGACACGGATTAATCAAGGACAGTCAGCGTAGATTTGTTTAGGGAAGATCGTGTCTGACTAACTTGATTGAATATTTTGAGGATCGATGAGGCTAGTGCATTTGATGTAGTGTATATGGATTTTAGCAAGGCTTTTGATAAGATCCCACATTGCAGACTGGTCATGAAAGTAAAAGCCCAGGGCAAAGTGGTAAATTGGATCCAAAATTGGCTCAGAGGGTCGACGGGTGTTTTTTTGACTGGAAGGTTGTTTCCAGTGGGGTTCTGCAGGGCTCAGTACTAGGTCCCATGCTTTTTGTGGTATATATCAATGACTTAGGCTCAAATGTAGAGGGTATGATTAAGAAGTTAACAGATGATACAAAAATTAGCCATGTGGTTGATAAAGAAGAAGAAAGCTGTAAACTGCAGGAAGATATCAGGTCAGGTGGGCAGATCAGTGGCAAATGGAATTCAATCCGGAGAAGTGTGAGGTAAAGCATTTAGGGAGGGCTAACAAGACATGGGAATATGCAATAAATGGCAGGACACTGATTGAATTTTTTTAGTGTAAAGGAACAGAAGGACCTTCGAGTGCATGTCCACAGATCTCTGAAGGTAGCAGGTCAGGTAGCTAAGGTAGTTAAGAAAGCATACGGAATACTTGCCTTTATTAGCCAAGGCATAGAGTATAAGAGCAGGGTGGTTATGCTTGAACTTTCGGTCACACCAAACAATAGTTAGGTCACAGCTAGAGTATTGCGTGTAGTTCTAGCCACCACATTACAGGAAAGATGTGATTGCACGAGAGAGGGTACAGAGGAGATTTACGAGGATGTTTCCTGGACCGGAGAATTTTAGCTATGAGGAAAGATTGGATAGGCTAAGTTTGTTTTCCTTGGAACAGAGGAGACTGAGGGGAGGCCTAATTCAGGTGTATAAAATTACGAGGGGCCTAGATAGAGTGTCTAGGATGGACCTATTTCCCTTAGCAGAGGGGCCAATAAACAGGGGGCAGAGATTTAAAGTAATTGGTTGGAGGTTTAGAGGGGATTTGAGGAGAATTTGTTTCACACAGTGGGTGGGGGTCTGGAACTCACTGCCTGAAAGGGAGGTAGAGGCAGAAACCCTCATAGCATTTAAAAAGTACTTGGATAAGCACTGAAAGAGCCGTAACCTCCAGGGCTATGGATCAAGAGCTGAAAAGTGGGATTAGGCTGGATAGCTCTTTATCGGCTGGCACAGACATGATGGGCTGAACGGCCTCCTTTTGTGCTGTAAATTTCTATGATTCTATAACAAGAGCAGCGGCGGCCTATAAAGTCCCAGCGGCAGTCCAGGATCAGCGGTAGTTCGGGAGCAGCGGCTGTAGGAGGAGTAGCGGCGGCCTATAAAGGCCCAGCGGCAGTCCGGGGTCAGCGGCAGTCAGGGAGGAGCAGTCGGAGGAGGAGCTAGCTGCAGCAGGGTCAAAAGTAAGAAAGAAGTAAAAAGTAATTGAAGGATGATGTCACAGCCAAGAGGGTAAGTGATTGGCTGGTTGAGTGGTGAATAGTTTTCTTTTTCTTTATCTTTTTTCCTGTTCTTAGCAGTAAGAAACCTTTGGCATTGTTGCCAAATTAAATTAAGTTAAGGGTTAAGTCATGGCAGGAGAGCCCAGACCTGTGTCATGCTCCTCCTGTGCTATGTGGGAAATCAGGGATGCTTCCAGTGTCCCTGACTACTATGTGTGCAAGAAGTGTATCCAGATACAGCTCCTGACAGACCGCATTGTGGTACAGGAGCTGCGCATGGACTCACTCTGGAGCATCTGCGATGCTGAAGATGTCGTGAAGCGCACATTTAGTGAGCTAGTCACACTGTAGGTAAAGGTTACTCAGGCAGATAGGGAATGAGTGACCATTAGGAAGAGCAGTGGAACGAAGGTAGTGCAGGGGCCCCCTGCGGTTATCGCCCTCCAAAAACAGATATACGACTAGGAGAGGGCAGCAGCAGCCAAGTTCATGGTACCATGGGTGGCTCTGCTGCGCAGGAGGGCAGAAAAAGAGTGGGAGAGCAATAGTGGTAGAGGATTCTATTGTAAGGGGAATAGATAGGCGTTTCTGCGGCCGCAAACGAGACTCCAGGATGGTATGTTGCCTCCCTGGTGCAAGGGTCAAGGATGTCTCGGAGCGGCTGCAGGGCATTCTGGAGGGGGAGGGTGAACAGCCAGTTTTCGTGGTACATATAGGTACCAATGATATAGGTAAAAAGCGGGATGAGGTTCTATAAGCTGAATTTAGGAAGCTAGGAGTTAAATTAAAAAGTAGGACCTCAAAGGTAGAAATCTCAGGATTGCTACCAGTGCCACGTGCTAATCAGAGTAGAAATAGCAGGATAGTAAGGATGAATACATGGCTTGAGGAGTGGTACAAGAGAGAGGGATTCAAATTCCTGGGACATTGGAACCGGTTCTGGGAGAGGTGGGACCAGTACAAACCGGACGGTCTGCACATGGGCAGGACTGGAACCGATGTCCTAGGGGGAGTGTTTGCTGGTGCTGTTGGGGAGGATTTAAACTAATATGGAAGGGGCATGGGAACCTATGCAGGGAGACAGAGGGAAGTAAAATGGGGTCAGAAGCAAAAGGTATAAAGGAGAAAAGTAGAAGTGGAGGGCAGAAAAATCAAAGGGACAAATCAAAAAGGGCCACGTTGCAACATAATTCTAAAAGGACAAAGAGTGTTAAAAAAAACAAGCCTGAAGGCTCTGTGTCTCAATGCGAGGAGCATTCATAATAAGGTGGATGAATTAACTGTGCAGATAGCGGTTAACGGATATGATGTAATTGGGATTACGGAGACATAGCTCCAGGGTGACCGAGGCTGGGAACTCAACATCCAGGGGTATTCAATATTCAGGAAGGATAGACAGAAAGGAAAAGGAGGCGTTAGCGTTGCTGGTTAAAGAGGAGATTAACGCAATAGTAAGGAAGGACATTAGCGTGGATGTGGAATCTGTATGGGTAGAGCTGCGGAACACCAAAGGGCAGAAAACGCTAGTGGGAGTTGTCTACAGACCACCAAACAGTCATAGTGAGGTTGGGGATGGCATCAAACAGGAAATTAGGGATGCGTGCTAAAAAGGTACAGCAGTTATCATGGGTGACTTTAATCTATATATAGATTGGGCTAAACAAACTGGTAGCAATATGGTGGAAGAAGATTTCCTGGAGTGTATAAGGGATGGTTTTCTAGACCAATATGTCGAGGAACCAACTAGAGAGCTGGCCATCCGAGACTGGGTGTTGTGTAATGAGAGAGGATTAATTAGCAATGTTGTTGTGTGAGGCCCCTTTGGGAAGAGTGACCATAATATAGTAAAATTCTTCATTAAGTTGGAGAGTGACACAGTTAATTCAGAGATTAGAGTCCTGAACTTAAAGAAAGGTAACTTCGATGGTTTGAGACGTGAATTGGCTAGGATAGACTGGCGAATGATACTTAAAGAGTTGACAGTGGATAGGCAATGGCAGACATTTAAAAATCACATGGATGAACTTCAACAATTGTACATCTCCGTCTGGAGTAAAAATAAAACGGGAAAGGTGGCTCAATCATGGGTTACAAGGGAAATTAGGGATAGTGTTAAATCCAAGGAAGAGGCATATAAAGTGGCCAAAAAATGCAGCAAACCTGAGAAATTTAGAATTCAGTAGAAGAGGACAAAGGGTCTAATTAGGAGGGGGAAAAGAAAGTATGAGGGAACATAAAACCTGACTGCAAAAGCTTCTATTGATATATGAAGAGAAAAAGATTAGTGAAGACCAACATAGGTCCTTTGCAGACAGAATCAGGTGAATTTATGGGGAACAAAGCAATGTCAGACCAATTGAACAAATACTTTGGTTCTGTCTTCACTGAGGAAGACACAAATAACCTTCCGGAAATACTAGGGGACCGAGGGTCTAGCGAGAAGGAGGAACGAAAGGAAATCCTTATTAGTCAGCAAATTGTGTTGGCAAATTGATGGCATTGAAGGCCAATAATTACCCAGGGCCTGATAGTCTGCATCCCAGAGTACTTAAGGAAGTGGCCCTAGAAATAGTGGATTTTCCAACATGGTCATTTTCCAACATTCTATAGATTCTGGATCAGTTCCTATGGACTGGAAGGTAGCTAATGTAACCCCACTTTTTCAAAAAGGAGGAGAGAGAAAACAGGGAATTATAGACCGGTCAGCCTGACATCGATGGTGGGGAAAATGTTGGAATCAATTATTAAAGATGTAATAGCAGCACATTTGAAAAGCAGTGACAGGATCGGTCCAAGTCAGCATGGATTTATGAAAGGGAAATCATGCTTGACAAATCTTCTAAAATTTTTTGAGGATGTAATTAATAGAGTGGACAAGGGGGAGCCAGTGGATGTGGTGTATTTAGACTTTCAAAAGGCTTTTGACAAGGTCCCACACAAGAGATTAGTGAGCAAAATTAAAGCACATGGTATTGGGGGTAATGTACTGACATGGATAGAGAACTGGTTGGCAGACAGGAAGCAAAGAGTAGGAATAAACGGGTCCTTTTCAGAATGGCAGGCAGTGACTAGTAGCATACCGCAAGGTTCAGTGCTGGGACCCCAGCTATTTACAACATACATTAATGATTTCGACGAAGGAATTTAATGTAATATCTCCAAGTTTGCAGATGACACTAAGCGGGGTGGCAGTGTGAACTGTGAGGAGGATGCTAAGAGGCTGCAGGGTGACTTTGACAAGTTAAGTGAGTGGGCAACTACATGGCAGATGCAGTATAATGTAGATAAATGTGAGGTTATCCACTTTGGTGGTATAAACAGGAAGACAGATTATTATCTGAATGGTGACAGATTAGTAAAAGGGGAGGTGCAACGAGACCTGGGTGTCATGGTACATCAGTCATTGAAAGTTGGAAAACAGGTACAGCAGGCGATGAAGGCGGCAAATGGCATGTTCGGCTTCATAACAGAAGGATTTGAGTATAGGAGCAGGGAGGTCTTACTACTGTTGTACAGGGCCTTGGTGAGGCCACACCTTGAATATTGTGTACAGTTTTGGTCTCCTAATCTGAGGAAGGACATTCTTGCTATTGAGGGAGTGCAGCGAAGGTTCACCACATTGATTCCCGGGATGACAGGACTGGCATATGAAGAAAGACTGGATCGACTAGGCTTATATTCAATTTAATTTAGAAAAATGAGAGGGGATTTCATAGAAACATATAAAATTCTGACGGGATTGGACAGGTTAGATGCAGGAAGTATGTTCCCGATGTTGGGGAAGTCCAGAACCAGGGGTCACAATCTAAGGATAAGGGGTAAGTCACTTAGAACAGAGATGAGGAGAAACTTCTTCACTCAGAGAGTTGTGAGCATGTGAAATTCTCTACCACAGAAAGTTGTTGAGGCCAGTTCGTTAGATATATTCAAAAGGGAGTTAGATGTGGTCCTTATGGCTAAAGGGATCAAGGGAGAGAAAGCAGGAATGGAGTACTGAAGTTGCATGATCATATTGAAAGGTTTGCAGGCTCGAAGGGCCGAATGACCTACTCCTGCAACTATTTTCTATGTTTCTATGTTAAGAGATGCAAAAAAAAACAATTTGACAGTAGAATATAAAAAAGGTACAAAGCTGTATATAGTCGATGCATTGTGTCAAAAGTGACTACAGCAAGACAAAGTAAGATGATAACAGAAATGGAGAAAAGACAGTAATTATAAAAGTTGATATCCCTGAATTTGGACAGATTTCTATACAGGAAATATGAGGCTGATCCAGAACTAGGACAGTATTGTAATTATTAAGTGAAGTGAATTGATTATTGAAGTGTACTTATTTTCAAATGTTTCAAATCTTGTGTCTGCCACTTAGGTTGCTAAAAGATATCAAAGTCATCAAGAAATCCTGAAGCTTAGCAGAGATGTCTTGTTCTAGGCTGATATGTTGGCACAAATTACAGATGTGCTCAGCTGATGTCCAACATGGAACATTTTACAGAAAGAAAATGTGCAAAGATCCAATCAAAGCATATGACATTGCAAGCATACCTTGCAGAAGGTTGGGATATTTTAGTATTTGTTCAAATCAAAATTAAATAATTGTAAAGTCCTCTCCACAAACTCCGCTCCCTACCCACCGACTCCATCCCTCTCCCTAGCAACTGTCCGAGGCTGAAACAGGCTGTTCGCAACCTCGGTGTCATATTTGATCCTGAAAGGAGCTTTCAGCTACATATCTGCACCATAACTAAGACCGCCTGTTTCCACCTCTGTAACATTGCCCGTCTCCGCCCCTGCCTCAGCTCATCTGCTGTTGAAACCCTCATTCATGCCTTTGCTACCTCTAGACTTGACTATTCCAACCCGCTCCTGGCTGGCATTGCATGTTCGACCCTACATAAACTTGAGGTCATCGAAAACTCGGCTGCCCGTGTTCTAACTCCCAGCAAGTCCTGTTCATCCATCGCCCCTGTGCTTGCTGACCTACATTGGCACCCGGTTAAGCAACGGGTCAATTTTAAAATTCTCATCCTTGTTTTCAAATCCCTCCATGGCCTCGCCCCTCCCTATTTCTATACCTCTTTGACCAAGCATTTGGTCATCTGCCCCAATTTCTCCTTATGTGGCTCAGTGTTAAATTTTATGTCTTCTAACACTCCTGTGAAGTGCCGCGCGATGCTTTACTATGTTAAAGGCGCTATATGAATGCAAGTTATTGTTGTTGTAGTATGTTTAAATTTTTATCTCAACAAGCTACAACCCCAAGAATTAAAAATTCATCAACGAGTTTAGATTTATGATATTTTAATCATAATACTGGATGTAGAGTTTAGAGTTCACTTGAATACTGAGTTGAGTTGAAAGGACTCACTAGGTATGGTGGAAATATTAAATGAGTTTGCATCAGTCTTCACCCTTGAAGATGAGGCTCAAATATTAGAATTTAATAATATTAGTTTTGTTAGTAACATTAACAGAGATAAACATATTGGGGTGGAAATTCGGTACTGCCCATTTTGAGGCGTTAATCCAGGCGGAGCAGTAACGAAAGCGCCCTGAAAAAGTTTGTGCCTCCCGCCGAGCAATTTGGTTAAATCGGGCCAAGAGCTAAATCAGCCGTTACACACCTGGTCCAGGGCATCCTGCTAGGCCATCCCTCCTGTTTCCCGCAGACACAGAGCAGCCCTCAAGCGGCCTTGCTGCAGGCGCTAATGCCGCATTGAGGAGGAGCAGTAGGCATGGGAGGGGGGGTGAGGCAGGGGTGTGGCAAATGCCCACAGAACACGCGTTAAGCAGATGTGTCCCCATGGGAACATGTCGTTGTTGTCTAGAAATGTTTGTTAAGATCTCTTTGATGTTCTTGCATGCCTGCTACCGTTGTAAGGGTTTGTGGTTAAGATGGCACAAGGATACTGTTGCAAAATAAGGACTGGCAGGGGCGTCTGTACATATGTTGTTCATGTTGATGATGTATTCTGGTGTTTGAAGCCGCATCTGGCTCGAGCTGCGGGTGTTGGGTTTTTGGGATTGTTTGAGGTTTGGGGTTGTTTCAGGCCTTGGGGTTGTTTGAGGGGTTGTGGTTTTTTGAAAATTGTCTCTAAAATGACTGTAGACGGAGATGTGGCATTATCGTTGCAGTCGGGAAATTGTGTTGGGGAAATTGATGGGATTGAAGGCCGATAAATCCCCAGGGCCTGATGGACTGAATCCCAGAGTACTTAAGGAGGTGGCCTTGGAAATAGCAGATGCATTGACAGTCATTTTCCAACATTCCATTGACTCTTGATCAGTTCCTATCGAGTGGAGGGTAGCCAATGTAACCCCACTTTTTAAAAAAGGAGGGAGAGAGAAAACAGGGAATTATAGGCCGGTCAGCCTGACCTCAGTAGTGGGTAAAATGATGGAATCAATTATTAAGGATGTCATAGCAGCGCATTTGGAAAGAGGTGACATGATAGGTCCAAGTCAGCATGGATTTGTGAAAGGGAAATCATGCTTGACAAATCTTCTGGAATTTTTTGAGGATGTTTCCAGTAGAGTGGACAAGGGAGAACCAGTTGATGTGGTATATTTGGACTTTCAGAAGGCTTTCGACAAGGTCCCACAAAAGAGATTAATGTGCTGACATGGATTGAGAACTGGTTGTCAGACAGGAAGCAAAGAGTAGGAGTAAATGGGTACTTTTCAGAATGGCAGGCAGTGACTAGTGGGGTACCGCAAGGTTCTGTTTTGGGGCACCAGCTGTTTACAATGTACATTAATGATTTAGACGAGGGGATTAAATGTAGTATCTCCAAATTTGCGGATGACACTAAGTTGGGTGGCAGTGTGAGCTGCGAGGAGGATGCTATGAGGCTACAGAGTGACTTGGATAGGTTAAGTGAGTGGGCAAATGCATGGCAGATGAAGTATAATGTGGATAAATGTGAGGTTATCCACTTTGGTGGTAAAAACAGAGAGACAGACTATTATCTGAATGGTGACAGATTAGGAAAAGAGGAGGTGCAACGAGACCTGGGTGTCATGGTAGATCAGTCATTGAAGGTTGGCATGCAGGTACAACAGGCGGTTAAGAAAGCAAATGGCATGTTGGCCTTCATAGCGAGGGGATTTGAGTACAGAGGCAGGGAGGTGTTAGAAACATAGAAACATAGAAAATAGGTGCAGGAGTAGGCCATTCGGCCCTTCTAGCCTGCACCGCCATTCAATGAGTTCATGACTGAACATTCAACTTCAGTACCCCATTCCTGCTTTCTCGCCATACCCCTTGATCCCACTAGTAGTAAGGACCTCATCTAACTCCTTTTTGAATATATTTAGTGAATTGGCCTCAACAACTTTCTGTGGTAGAGAATTCCACAGGTTCACCACTCTCTGGGTGAAGAAGTTCCTCCGCATCTCGGTCCTAAATGGCTTACCCCTTATCCTTAGACTGTGACCTCTGGTTCTGGACTTCCCCAACATTGGGAACATTCTTCCTGCATCTAACCTGTCTAACCCCGTCAGAATTTTAAATGTTTCTATGAGGTCCCCTCTCATTCTTCTGAACTCCAGTGAATACAAGCCCAGTTGATCCAGTCTTTCTTGATAGGTCAGTCCCGCCATCCCGGGAATCAGTCTGGTGAACTTTCGCTGCACTCCCTCAATAGCAAGAATGTCCTTCCTCAGGTTAGGAGACCAAAACTGTACACAGTACTCCAGGTGTGGCCTCACCAATGCCCTGTACAACTGTAGCAACACCTCCCTGCCCCTGTACTCAAATCCCCTTGCTATGAAGGCCAACATGCCATTTGCTTTCTTAACCGCCTGCTGCACCTGCATGCCAACCTTCAATGACTGATGTACCACGACACCCAGGTCTCTTTGCACCTCCCCTTTTCCTAATCTGTCACCATTCAGATAATAGTCTGTCTCTCTGTTGTTACCACCAAAGTGGATAACCTCACATTTATCCACATTATACTTCATCTGCCATGCATTTGCCCACTCACCTAACCTATCCAAGTCGCTCTGCAGCCTCACAGCATCCTCCTCGCAGCTCACACTGCCACCCAACTTAGTGTCATCCGCAAATTTGGAGATACTACATTTAATCCCCTCGTCTAAATCATTAATGTACAGTGTAAACAGCTGGGGCCCCAGCACAGAACCTTGCGGTACCCCACTAGTCACTGCCTGCCATTCTGAAAAGTATCCATTTACTCCTACTCTTTGCTTCCTGTCTGACAACCAGTTCTCAATCCATGTCAGCACACTACCCCCAATCCCATGTGCTCTAACTTTGCACATCAATCTCTTGTGTGGGACCTTGTCGAACGCCTTCTGAAAGTCCAAATATACCACATCAACTGGTTCTCCCTTGTCCACTCTACTGGAAACATCCTCAAAAAATTCCAGAAGATTTGTCAAGCATGATTTCCCTTTCACAAATCCATGCTGACTTGGACCTATCATGTCACCTCTTTCCAAATGCACTGCTATGACATCCTTAATAATTGATTCCATCATTTTACCCACTACCGATGTCAGGCTGACCGGTCTATAATTCCCTGTTTTCTCTCTCCCTCCTTTTTTAAAAAGTGGGGTTACATTGGCTACCCTCCACTCGATAGGAACTGATCCAGAGTCAATGGAATGTTGGAAAATGACTGTCAATGCATCCACTATTTCCAAGGCCACCTCCTTAAGTACTCTGGGATGCAGTCCATCAGGCCCTGGGGATTTATCGGCCTTCAATCCCATCAATTTCCCCAACACAATTTCCCGGCTAATAAGGATTTCCCTCAGTTCCTCCTCCTTACTAGACCCCCCGACCCCTTTTATAACCGGAAGGTTGTTTGTGTCCTCCTTCGTGAATACCGAACCAAAGTACTTGTTCAATTGGTCCGCCATTTCTTTGTTCCCCGTTATGACTTCCCCTGATTCTGACTGCAGGGGACCTACGTTTGTCTTTACTAACCTTTTTCTCTTTACATATCTATAGAAAGTTTTGCAATCCGTCTTAATGTTCCCTGCAAGCTTCTTCTCATACTCCATGTTGCTACAGTTGTACAGGGCCTGGAGTATTGTGTACAGTTTTGGTCTCCTAACTTGAGGAAGGACATTCTTGCTTTTGAGGGAGTGCAGCGAAGGTTCACCAGACTGATTCCCAGGATGGCGGGACTGACCTATCAAGAAAGACTGGATCAACTGGGCTTGTATTCACTGGAGTTCAGAAGAATGAGAGGGGACCTCATAGAAACGTTTAAAATTCTGATGGGTTTAGACAGGTTAGATGCAGGAAGAATGTTCCCAATGTTGGGGAAGTCCAGAACCAGGGGTCACAGTCTAAGGATAAGGGGTAAGCCATTTAGGACCGAGATGAGGACCCAGAGAGTGGTGAACCTATGGAATTCTCTACCACAGAAAGTTGTTGAGGCCAATTCACTAAATATATTCAAAAAGGAGTTAGATGAAGTCCTTACTACTAGGGGGATCAAGGGGTATGGCGAGAAAGCAGGAATGGGGTACTGAAGTTGCATGTTCAGCCATGAACTCATTGAATGGCGGTGCAGGCTAGAAGGGCCGAATGGCCTACTCTTGCACCTATTTTCTATGTTTCTATGTTTCTGTGTTTCTATGGCAAGGCCTGGGCCCTCATGATGGCAGAGTTGTGCAGCAAGCATCACCACAATGAATAGCAAGACCTGGTGAGGGGAATATTGAAGGCTGGCTCCAGACATCGGAATCGCTGCTTCAGCAGCCCCATTGTCTGCTCAATGATGTTGCGGGTGGCGGCATAGCTCTCACAGTAGTGTTCTGCAGAGGGGGATCATTAGCCAGGTCCCCTGGCTGTATCCTTTGTCCCCGAGCGGCCAGCCTCGGCCTTCCCGTGGTGGCTGAAACAGTCATAGCACAGTGCTCTCCCGTAGGATAAACGCATCATGTGCGCTTCCAGGATAGTGAGCATTGACTGCATTGCATGTGGTCGCTCACCAGCTGTACATTTAGGGAGTGATATTCCTTTCTGTTTCTGAAGACCTCTGCATTCTCAAATGGTGCTCGCAAGGCCACATGGGTGCAATCAATTGCTCCTTGAACCCTCGGGAAGCCCGCTATCTTGACAAACCCACGAGTGCTCATTCTGTTTCTCCCTGGTCATTGGAAAGGAAATGAAGTCCATTCTGCATGTGTAGACAGCCCATGTGACGTCGCGGATGCAGCGATGTGCTGCAAATTGTGAGACGCTGCATATGTCCCTTGATGCAGCCTGGAAAGAGCCAGAGGCATAGAAGGTAAGTGCCACTGTGACCTTCACTGCGATGGGCAGCGCGGTCCCGGTGCCAATTTGAGGCTGCAGGTCTGCTTGCAGGAGATGGCATATCTCTGTAACTACCTCCTTGCAGAAGCACAGCTTCTGACAATCTGCTCCTCTGACAGGTCCGGGTATGAGCGTTGCTGCCGATAAAGCTGTGGTGGGTAAGGGCTCCTGCCCTGACATCTAAGGGCTTCCTCCTTCGCCCGCCAACATGGGCAACAGCCCTTCTATCTTGATGCCGCCTTACAAGAGCATGTAGAATACGATGCAGGTGGACTAGTAAAGCACCTATTAAAGTTTTCAACTTTAGTTGTTAGCAAGCTGTACTGTTAGGTCTGTCTGCCACTGCAAACTCGGAGGTTCATGCAACATGCTGTCTGTAAACATTGCACTGACTTTGACCTCGGAGGGAAGTGCTCCCTCATCCCTTTAAGTAGCCACCAGTTAATGCCTATGGAAGGCTGTGCCGACTGTTTTTTCAGGTGTGATTAGGGGCTGTCGCTAAATGAGGCGTGTTGTGTATCTGTAAAGCATGCACTCCCATGTTCCGCCACCAGGGAGTGCATCCCCTGAAGTCCCAAGGGATCCCAGCATCCCTTGGGAGCACTGTATATAAGGCCTGTTCCTCACTCTGGAGTGTCCTAATAAAGACTGAGGTCACTGTTACTTCAACCTCCCTGTGTGCAGTCTCATCTGTGTTAGGAACACAATAACTGGCGCCGAGTATACGAATCCAATGCAAAGATGCAGCAAACTGTGGGCATCCTGGAGAAGTTCTCGGAGGGTGAGGACTGGGAAGCCTATGTCGAACGGCTAGACCTGTATTTTGTAGCCAATGAGCTGGACGGAGAAGGAAGCGCTGCAAAAAGGAGAGCGGTCCTCCTCACAGTCTGCGGGGCACCGACATACAGCCTCATGAAGAATCTTCTGTTCTGGTGAAACCCACAGATAAGTCATATGAGGAGCTGTGATACACTGGTTTGGGAGCATCTTAATCCGAGGGAGAGCGTGCTGATGGCGAGGTATCGGTTCTACACGTGCCAGCGATCTGAAGGTTAGGAAGTGACGAGCTACGTCGCCGAGCTAAGGTGACTTGCAGGACAATGTGAGTTTGATAGCTACCTCGAGCAGATGCTCAGAGACTTTTTTGTACTGGGCATTGGCCACGAGACCATCCTACGAAAACTTTTGACTGTCGAGACACCGACCCTCAGTAAGGCCATTGCGATAGCACAGGCGTTTATGTCCACCAATGATAACACCAAACAAATCTCTCAGCACACAAGTGCTAGCAATGTTCATAAATTAATTGGAACTGTGTTTGCAAGCAGAAATGTACAGGGCAGAACCCACGAGTCTGCAACTGCCAGCAGGCCTCAGGTGACCCAGATGACTCAGAGTCCGCAACAAAGGATGAATGCAAGGCAATTCACACCTTGTTGGTGTTGTGGAGGCTTCCATTCAGCCTATTCATACCGCTTCAAGGGTATGTTTGCAAGAGCTGTGGGACAATGGGGCACCTCCAACGAGCTTGCAGACGAGCTACAAGCTCTGCAAAACCTGCTAATCACCGCGTGGTAGAGGAAGATTGATCCATGGTGGATCAAAGCAATTTCGAGCCTCAGAGAGAGGAGGCAGATGCTGAAGTACACGGGGTGCACACATTTGAGACGAAATGTCCACCTATAATGCTGAATGTAAAATTGAATGGCTTACCCGTAGCCATGGAACTGGACACTGGCGCTAGCCAATCCACCATGAGTAAAAGGATGTTTGAGAGACTGTGGTGCAACAAGGCACTCAGACCAGCACTGAGCCCCATCCACACGAAACTGAGAACGTATACCAAAGAGCTTATCACTGTCCTGGGCAGTGCCATGGTCAAGGTCACCTACGAGGCCCAAGTGCACGAACTGCCATTCTGGATTGTCCCGGGCGATGACCCCACACTGCTTGGAAGGAGCTGGCTGGGCGAAATCCGCTGGAACTGGGATGACATCTGAGTGCTATCACATGTTGATGAGGCCTCATGTACCCAGGCTCTTAACAAATTTCCTTCCCTTTTTGAGCCAGGCATTGGAAACTTTTCCGGGGCGAAGGTGCGGATCCACTTGGTCCCAGAGGCACGACCCATTCACCACAAAGCGCGAGCGGTACCTCACATGATGAGGGAGAGTGTGGAAATCGAGCTGGACAGGCTGCAACGTGAGTGCATCATCTCCCCAGTGGAATTCAGCGAGTGGGCCAGCCCAATTGTTCTAGTACTCAAAAGTGATGGCATGATCAGGATTTGCGGCGATTATAAAGTAACTATTAATCGTTTCTCGCTACAGAACCAATACCCGCTACCTAAGGCAGACGACCTATTTGCGACGCTGGCAGGAGGCAAGACGTTCACCAAGCTCAACCTGACTTCAGCCTACATGTCGCAGGAGCTGGAGGAGTCTTCAAAGGGCCTCACCTGCATCAACACGCACAAGGGACTGTTCATCTACAACAGATGCCCGTTTGGAATTCGGTCGGCTGCAACGATCTTCCAGAGAAACATGGAGAGCCTGCTCAAGTCGGTACCACGCATGGTGGTTTTTCAGGACGACATATTGGTCACGGATAGGGACACCATCAAAACCTGGAGGAGGTCCTCCAGCGACTGATCGCGTAGGGCTGCGGCTGAAGAGGTCGAAATGCGTCTTCATGGCAACAGAAGTGGAGTTTTTGGGGAGAAAGATCGTGGCGGATGGGATTCGGCCCACAGACAGCAAGACAGAGGCTATCAGGAACGCACCCAGGCCACAGAACGTCACGGAGCTGCGGTCGTTCCTGGGATTCCTCAACTATTTTGATAAATTCCTACCGGGGTTAAGCACCCTCTTAGAGCCCCTACATCTGTTATTGTGTAAAGGTGAGAACTGGGTATGGGGAAAAAAACCAAATAATTGCTTTTGAGAAAGCCAGAAACATTTTATGCGCCAACAAGCTGCTTGTATTGTATAACCCGTGTAAAAGACTTGTGCTAGCATGTGATGCGTCGTCGTATGGAGTCGGGTGTGTATTACAACAAGCTAACATTGCGGGGAAGTTGCAACCTGTCGCCTATGCCTCTAGGACCAAGAGGGCCTACAGCATGATTGAGAAAAAGGCATTAGCATGTGTGTTTGATGTAAAGAAAATGCATCAGTACCTGTTTGGCCTCAAATTTGAACTGGAAACCAATCACAAGCCCCTCATATCCCTGCTTGCTGAAAACAAGGGGATAAATACTAATGCCTCAGCCCGCATACAAAGGTGGGCACTCGCACTATCAGCGTATAACTATACCATCCGCCACAGGCCACGCAATGAGAACTGTGCGGATACTCTCAGTTGGCTACCATGGCTCACCACGGGGGTGAAAATGGCGCAGCCTGCAAACTTGTTGATGGTGGCACAGCCCGCAGACTTATTGATGGTTATGGAAGCATTTGAAAATGATAAATCACCTGTCATGGCCCGCCAGATTAGGACTTGGACCAGCCAAGATCCTCTGCTGTCCCTAGTAAAAAAAACTGTGTACTGCAAGGGAGCTGGGCCAGCATCCCCGTTGAAATGCAAGAGCTAATCAAGCCGTTCCAGCAGTGAAAGGACGAGCTGTCCATTCAGGCAGACTGCCTGTTGTGGGGTAACCGCGTAGTGCTACCCAAAAAGGGCAGGGAGACGTTCATCTCGGATCGCCACAGCACACACCCAGGTATAGTAATGATGAAAGCGATAGCCAGATCCCACGTGCGGTGGCCCGGTATCGATTCTGACTTAGAGTCCTGTGTACGGCAATGCAGCGTGTGTGGTTAGTTGAGCAACGCGCCCAGAGAGGCACCACTAAGTTTGTGGTCCTGGCCCTCCAGACCATGGTCGAGGATCCATGTCGACTATGCAAGCCCGTTTCTCAGTAAAATGTTCCTGGTGGTGGTGGATGCTTTTTCAAAATGGATTGAATGTGAAATAATGTCGGGAAGCACCGCCACCACCACCATTGAAAGCCTGAGGGTCATGTTTGCCACCCACGGCCTGCCTGACATACTGGTCAGTGACAACGGGCCATGTTTCACCAGTGCCGAATTTAAAGAATTCATGAGCCGCAATGGGATCAAACATGTCACCTCAGCCCCGTTTAAACCAGCCTCCAATGGGCAGGCAGAGCGGGCAGTACAAACAATCAAACAGAGCCTTAAACGAATCACAGAAGGCTCACACCAAACCCGTTTGTCCCGAGTACTGCTCAGCTACCGCACGAGACCCCACTCGCTCACAGGGGTGCCCCCAGCTGAGCTACTCATGAAAAGGACACTTAAAACCAGACTCTCGCTGGTTCACCCCAACCTGCATGATCACGTAGAGAGGAGGCGGCAGCAACAAAATGTAAACGATGGTCGCGCCACTGTGTCACGGGAAATTGATCAGAATGACCCTGTGTATGTGCTAAATTATGGACATGGTCCCAAGTGGATCGCGGGCAGGGTGATAGCTAAAGAGTAGAGTGTTTGTAGTCAAACTAGACAAAGGACAAATTTGCAGAAAGCACCTGGACCAAACGAGGCTGCGGTTCACAGATTGCCCTGAACAACCCACAGCAGACACCACCTTTCTCGAGCCCACAACACACACCCAAAGGATCAACGACACCACGCCGGACCAGGAAATCGAACCCATCACGCCCAACAGCCCAGCAAGGCCAGGCTCACCCAGCAGCCCTGCAGGGCCAACAACACTCCAGCCCAGCGAGGGGACAGCCAACACACCAGAACAGACATTTGTACCGAGGCGGTTCACCAGGGAAAGAAAGGTTCTTGACCGCCTCACCTTGTAAATAGTTTTCACTTTAACTTTGGGGGGGGGGGGGGGGAGGGGGGAAGTGATGTTGTGTATCTGTAAAGCATGCACTCCCATGTTCCATCACCAGTAAGTGCATCCCCTGAAGTCCCAAGGGATCCCAGCCCCTAAGGCCTGTTCCTCACTCTGGAATGCCTTAATAAAGACTGAGGTCACTGTTACTTTAACCTCCCTGTGTGCAGTCTCATCTAAGTTAGGAACACAATAAGGCGTCTGCAACTAATTTTGCGAGCTGGGTGCTAGCATGGTCGTTGCACCAGGACTGATGTCATGACCGGACCGAAAGTCAGCAGCCGGGCGCTAGCATATCGCGCCGATTTTAGCCCTTAACTAAATTTTCTGGCGGGGCGCTGCAAGCTACATGCCCGGTCGCTAAGCTATTATGTACGCTTTAATGCCCCTCCTGGCCCCTAACTGACACGCTAGTCAACCGAATTTCCACACAAAAGTTTTAGAAAGAATTAAGAACTTGAAAATAGATAGAGCAGTCGGGCCGGATGATATCCACCCAAGGGTCCTCTGGGAGATGGGACATGTGCTGTGCGAGTCCCTGGCCTATATTTTTTAATAGCTCACTGCACTCTGGAATGGTTCCTACAGATTGGAAGGAGGCTAATGTAGTCCCCATTTTTTAAAAAGGTGACTTGACAGACCCAGGTAACTATAGGTCCATCAGTTTAACAACAGTAATAGGTAAGATGCATAAAGGAATCATAAGGGATGCAATATATGAATACTTGGATAGGGAGGGACAAATTCGGGACATCCAACATGGCTTAATAAAAATAGAGGTCATGTCTTACAAATCTAATTGTATTTTTTGAAGAAGTTACAAAGTTGGTGGATGAAGGAAGCCCAGTAGATATAAGATTTCCAAAAGGTTTTTGATAAGGTACCGCATAAGAGGCTTCTTTATAAGATCGGAGCCTCGGGTATTAGTGCTAATATATTGAGTTGGATTCAGAACTAGCTGGCAGGACGCAGGCAGAAAGTAGTTTAGAGACCGGTCACCAGTGGTGTCCCACAGGGATCAGTGTTGGGACCGTTACTTTTTACTATTTTTATTAATGATCTGGATTTTGGGGTTGGGGGCACAATTTGCAAATTTGTAGATGATACCAAGATCTGTGCGTGTGTTCGAACTGTAGAAGATGCTCGTCTGCTTCAGGCAGATCTTAATGTGTTGGGAGATTGGGCTCAAGACTGGAAAATGATGAATAACTTAGATAAGTGCAGTGGTATGCATGTGGGAAGGGCAAATGCTCAACATTCAGGGAAAGGCATCAAAGATGGTGGAGACAGAAAGAGATTTGGGCATTTTAGTGCATACATTCTTAAAGGTACATGAGCAATGGCTTGCAGCAATAGCTAGAGCAAATAGGGTGTTGGAAATAGGACAATTGAGTATAAGATGAGGAATACTGTTTTGTCCTTGTACAAGACCTTTGTTGGGCTACACTTGGAATACGGAGTCCAGTTTTGGTCTCCTCATATGGTGGGTAATATTGAGGCTCTGGAAAGGGTGCAGAAGAGGGCCACTAGACTAATTTCAAGTCTAAAGCATCTTAGTTATCAAGATCGGCTGAAAGAGTTGGGACTCTATACCTTAGAGCAGCATCGACTTAGGGAGGATCTGATTGAGGTTTCTAAGATAATGAAGGGAATAGATGGTGTTTCAGCTGACAGTTTATTTCAAATTAATAGGTTAGGCAGGACCAGGGGGCACAAATTTAAGTTGTATAGGGCTAGATCTAGGTTAGAGGTCAGGAAGTGGTTCTTTTCCCAGAGAATACCTTAACAAGCTGCCGTTTCATGTGGTGGATGCAGACTCGCTGAATTCCTTCAAACAAAAACTAGATTTGTTTCTGGCTGTGGTGGAGATCACCTCTTACAGAAGGTAGTTAGGTCCTGCAGGGAATTCAAGGCCAGAGTGATCTCCTGCACCAGTTTCGATCGCCCAGATAGGTCGGAGAGGAATTTCCCAGATTTTCTTTTCCCAAATTGGCCTGGGTTTTTAATCTGATTTTTTGCCTCTCCCAGGAGATCGCATAGTTTGGGGTGGGGTGGAGTGGACATGTTGTGATACACAAGGTATCGCAATTGTGTGGGACAGCCAGATGGACCAGATGGTCTTTACCTGTCTGTCATTGTTCGTAAGTTAGTTAAAAAAAGGTTTCTTGAAAGAAAGAGAGATGTAATAATGTTAAAGTTGTACAGAGCCACCTAGTGGCATTGATAGAAAACACATGTGCCCAGTGACATTTTGAATAAAGTTTGAAACATTCTGCAAACAGTCTCCTGAAAATAATTGTTCAAATACGCTCCAAATCTTTACAGGTGCCTGCTGAGAGGTAACTGTCCTCTTCTGCAGTCTGACTTGCTTGACCTCTCTCTCTTGGCCTTCCTCTAAAAAGCATAAATGAAGGAAGATTCTCAATGGAAAACCCACTGTCCCAGTCTTGTGGAAGTAACAAGAAAAATACTTGGAACAAAGCATCCTGACCAACTAAACACAGACAGGAGGAAAAAACAAGATCTTTCCTGTTTTACTCAATAAATGGAGAAACCCTGAATCTGTGGTTATTATTTGTGAAAATAATATACATAATAACAAGGAGCAAGTAGTAAACATGCATTGCAATAACCCCCAGAGTTGACGCCTTTCATATTGCTGACCTATGGAGGCAATAGCCTAGAAATTGCAGTGGTGCTCAGAATGAGGCAGGACGGAACTTCTGGCCATCATGGGTGGGTTTAAATACTCGGGGGTGTGTGCCCGTGCCAGCAGCAGCCCCACAGGAGTGCCCACTCCACACACAAGCAGCCTAATTGGAGAGCTGCAGGGTGCCAGTCCAAGAGGGCAGTCAGAGGCTGCTTGAGCTGAAGCAGTGCAGCAGCCTAACATTTCTCAAAGTTCTCCCCCAATGATGTTACGGTCTTTGTCGCATAAAATTGATCCTTCTGGGATCTCTCAGCTGACATATGTTCCGTTGGGCCAATTAGCGGCATCCCTGGCTGGATTCCCAGCGTAGTCTGGGAACGTCCCCAGACATGACTCCAAACTACTGCCAGGAGGTAAGGGGGACAGGGAGAAGAAGCATTACCCCTACCCCCTTACCAGATCCGAAGTTGACACACAATTGAAAGTGGGTGGAATCCCAGATCAGAGTTCAATCCCATTTTCCAATGTCCCCTTTCCCGGCGGGGGAAGTCTGCAGTTTTGGCAGTAGGACCTTTACACCATTTCCAAGCTAATATCTCCTTTAGAATTCATGGCACTGACTCCTGGTGCTAAACTCTCTTCTAATATTTGCAGTAGCTGCTCCCTCGCTCCCATCATTGGCTGGATTGCTTTCTTTCACAGATTGACACCAGCAGTAGCAATTCCCCCACTTCCCTGGTATGAATCCAACTTCAGTAAGCGACTGAATAGCACAATATTGTCATTCAGTCAAAGGGCAGTGAGTAAAAGCAAACACATTTTCATGTGGAGAATTAGACAACCTGCACAAACTGCTCAATTTTCACTCTTGCAATTAAGGGCAGCATCTGAATGCTCAATGCAATTACTCTATTAAACTTGCGCCTTCAAAAGCTATTATTCTCTCTGTTGGGTCCCACTGATAGGGGCCATAAAAGCTGATACTTTGTTTACACAGGTGAAAAAGTAACAAGAGACAGAAACAAGCATAACCAGTGTGGGAAATGTAATTTGACACCAGTTCAGTCGGAAGTGTTCTTCTGAGGTTTGGGGTTATAATGCATTATGGGGACAAAGCAGCAGGTTTTGTGTTGGTTCCATACCTAAATTAGCTAAACCATGTTTCCACACTTTGAAGACAGTTTACATTGTTAACTAATATCTTTTCCACAATATGTTATTTATGTTTTACCCTTTCTTTCTTTGGTCTCCCTGCTCCGCTGCCACCGGTGCCGCTCTGGAACTGAGCTGACTGGTAGCATGACTCTTAGGAGGCTGAGGGACAAAGTAAAGGGAACTTTACTCTGCATCTCGTCTATCTTACCTCATCCATCCAGAAACAGAAACGCTTACAGACACTCCTTCACCTCATTCAACTGGATCTAGTATTGACTCATCATCATCATAGGCAGTCCCTCAGAGTCGAGGAACATAAGAACATAAGAATTAGGAGCAGGAGTAGGCCATACGGCCCCTCGAGCCTGCTCCGCCATTCAATAAGATCATGGCTGATCTGATCATGGACTCAGCTCGACTTCCCTGCCCGCTCCCCATAACCCCTTATTGTTTAAGAAACTGCCTATTTCTGTCTTAAATTTATTCAATGTCCCAGCTTCCACAGCTCTCTGAGGCAGCGAATTCCACAGATTTACAACCCTCTGAGAAGAAATTTCTTCTCATCTCTGTTTTAAATGGGTGGCCCCTTGTTCTAAGATCATGCCCTCTAGTTCTAGTCTCCCCCATCAGTGAAAACATCCTCTCTGCATCCACCTTGTCAAGCCCCCTCATAATCTTATACATTTTGATAAGATCACCTCTCATTCTTCTGAATTGCAATGAGTAGAGGCTCAGCCTACTCAACCTTTTCCTCATAAGTCACCCCCCTCATCCCCGGAATCAACCGAGTGAACCTTCTCTGAACTGCCTCCAAAGTAAGTATATCCTTTCTTAAATATGGAAACCAAAACTGCACAAAACTTCCAGGTGTGGCCTCACCAATATCCTGTATAGCTGTAGCAAGACTTCCCTGCTTTTATACTCCATCCCCTTTACAATAAAGGCCAAGATTCCATTGGCCTTCCTGATCACTTGCTGTACCTGCATACTATCCTTTTGTGTTTCATGCACAAGTATCCCCAGGTCCCGCTGTACTGCAGCACTTTGCAATCTTTCTTCATTTAAATAATAACTTGCTCTTTGTTTTTTTTCTGCTAAAGTGCATGATCACACACTTTCCAACATTATACTCCATCTGCCAAATTTTTGCCCACTCTCTTAGCCTGTCTATGTCCTTTTGCAGGACTTGCTTCCACTCAAAGTTCTCAGGTGACTGAGGAGTCCAATGCTGAACCTACAATCTCTGTCACAGGTGGGACAGACAGTGGTTGAGGGAAAGGGTGGGTGGGGAAACTGGTTGGCCGCATGCTCCTTTCGCTGTCTAAACTTGGTTTCTGCTTGTTCTCGGCGATGGGACTCGAGATGCTCAGCGCCCTCCCGGATGCTCTTCCTCCATTTTGGATGGTTGAGGGCCAGGGATTCCCAGGAGTCAGTGGGCATGTTGCACTTTATCAAGGCGGCTTTGAGGGTGTCCTTGAAGCGTTTCCTCTGCCCACCTGGGGCTCGCTTGCTGTGTCGAAGCTCCACATAGAGTGCTTGCTTTGGGAGTCTCATGTCGGGCATGTGGACGATGTGCCCCGCCCAACGAAGTTGATCGAGCGTGGTCAATGCTTCGATGCTGGGAATGTTGGCCTGAGCGAGGACACTGACATTGGTGCGTCTCCAGTGTTTTGAGGTGTCCGCTGTACATAGTCCACATCTCTGAGCCATATAGGAGGGCGGGTATCACTACAGCCCTGTAGACCATAAGCTTGATGCCGGATTTGGAGGTCCTGGTCTTCAAACACTCTCTTCCTCAGGCGACCGAAGGCTGCGCTGGCACACTGGAGGTGGTGTTGGACCTTGTCATCGATGTCTGCTCTTACTGGAAGACCATTCTACATGTTCATAAGATAATTACAGATAAGGATGGCCTTTTTCATCCAATGCTTTCTTGTTCTTCAGTCATTTCAAAAAGAAACAGTGAAAACAAACAAAGAAAGACTGACGCATTTTATATAGCACCTTTCACAACCACCAGACGTTTCAAAGCGCTTTACAGCCAATGAAGTATTTTTTGAGGGGTAGTCGCTGTTGTCATGTGGGAAATGGTGGAGACAGTGGTGAGAGGTGGTCCTGTACCATATACATTCACTATCTGTGGGAGTCCTGGCAAATATGTTGCACCATTATCCTTTAGGGCAAGTGTGTCCAATCCACTGCTTATGACGCATTTCGAGCCATTCAAACCCAGGAAACTGAGTTCTATTTGTGCATATAATTCTTCCACAATTTGTTAATATTTCAGTTTTACCAGGATGGAAGTTTATTTGGCATAAAGAAAATTTGAATGGGGAAAGGATTATGGAATCTTTCTCAGCTTGCTTCACTGATATGAGGCGAGAGGTGAATGATATCCCATCCTTCGGAGAATCATATCTGCAGCTGCTTGGATCGCTTAAATGTTTAAAGGAACAGAAACAATAACGCATTAAATTTTAATTATATTCTACCCAGCTATTTTAATGAGTGACCTCGCACAAGTTGAGCCACCTTCCACATGCATACAGTAATAGAATGAAGCTCCAGAACAGGAGTGTCCAAGTTTTGTGGACCGCCTAGGCTCATATCATGGAGCCCTGGGGCTACATAATTCAGGCTGGATTTCCCTCCTCCCGCAAGGTGGATGGTTGGGACAAGACGTCTGCTTGCCAATGGACATTATCTATGCAGCTTTGCCTTCTGGTGAGACCCATGCTGAAAAGAAAGAACTTGCATTTATATAGCACCGTTCACTGGCCAATGGCAGGTAACGTATGTGCCACATAAGAGCTAGCTAATGCCAATCGCCAAGAGAAGGCCCAACCACCTCCCCTTTGCCACGTCCCCCACCATCAACATCCAGGAGGTCACTATTGATCAAAAGCTTAACTGGACTGATCAAATTTACACAAGTTGGACAGAGACTGGGTACTCTGCGACATATGGCGAACCTCTTAACTCCTCAAAGCCTTTCCACCATCTATAAGGCCCAAGTCAGGAGCATGATGTAATATTTCATCATCGGCAGTCCCTCGGAATCGAGGAAGACATGCTTCCACACTCTTAAAATGAGTTCTTAGGTGGCTGAACAGTCCAATACGAGAGCCACAGTCCCTGTCACAGGTGGGACAGATAGTCGTTGAAGGTAAGGGAGGGTGGGACTGGTTTGTCGCATGCTCTTTCCGCTGCCTGCGCTTGATTTCTCCATGCTCTCGGCGATGACATTTGAGGTGCTCAGCGCCCTCCCGGATGCACTTCCTCCACTTAGGGCGGTTTTTGGCCAGGGACTCCCAGGTGTCAGTGGGGATGTTGCACTTTATCAGGGAGGCTTTGAGGGTGTCCTTGAAACGTTTCCTCTGCCCACCTTTGGCTCGTTTGCCGTGAAGGAGTTCCAAGTAGAGCGCTTGCTTTGGGAGTCTCGTGTCTGGCATGCGAACTAATTGGCTTGCCCAGTGGAGCTGATCAAGTGTGGTCAGTGCTTCAAAGCTGGGGATGTTGGCCTGGACGAGGACGCTAATGTTTTTGCGTCTGTCCTCCCAGGAGATTTGTGGGATCTTGCGGAGACATCGTTGGTGATATTTCTCCAGCGTCTTGAGGTGTCTACTGTACATGGTCCATGTCTCTGAGCCATACAGGAGGGCGGGTATTACTACAGCCCTGTAGACAATGAGCGGTGGCAGTTTTGAGGGCCTGATCTTCAAACACTCTTTTCCTCAGGCGGCCGAAGGCTGCACTGGCGCACTGGAGACGGTATTGAATCTCGTCATCAATGCCTGCTCTTGTTGATAGGAGGCACCCGTGGTATGGGAAATGGTCCACGTTGTCCAGGACCGTGCCGTGGATCTTGATGACTGGGGGGCAGTGCTGTCCAGTGAGGACAGGCTGGTGGAGGACCTTTGTTTTACGGGTGTTTAGCGTAAGGCCTTGCTTTCGTATGCCTCAGTAAATAAGTCGACTATGTCCCGGAGTTCAGCCTCTGTATGTGCGCAGACGCAGGCGTCGTCCGCATACTGTAGCTCGACGACAGAGGTTGGAGTGGTCTTGAACCTGGCCTGGAGACGGCGAAGGTTGAACAGGTTCCCACTGCTTCTGTAATTTAGTTCCACACCAGCGGGAAGCTTGTTGACTGTGAGGTGGAGCATGGCAGCGAGGAAGATTGAGAAGAGGGTTGGGGTGATGACGCAGCCCTGTTTGACCCCGGTCCAGACATGGATTGGGTCTGTGATGGATTCGTTGGTAAGGATCACGATCTGCATGTCGTCGTGGAGCAGACGAACTTTTGGGGGCATCCGAAACGGAGGAGGATGCTCCATCGACCCTTGCGTGTCCACTCTGCCGAATGGGTGCAGCCAGAAGAAGCTCAACAACATCCAGGACAAAGCAGTCCTCTTAGTTGGCACACCTGCCACTGAACTCAATGTCTACCCCTTCCATCAATGCTGTACTGTGGCTACAGTAGGTACTATCTACAGGATGCAGTGCAGCAACACCCACAAGCTTACTTCAATCGTACCTCCCAGCCTCACAATATCTACGACCGAGAAAATAAGAGCAGTAATGTCGATTTTCAGGCTGCATCTGCTTCTGCTGCTTATGTAGCACGTACGTTTGCTGCCACTTTAGCCTGGATTTTAATTCGGGGGCTGTTGTGAGGTCAGGAAGCCCGGAAGAATGGGTTTCCTGAAGGTCCTGCAGCTTTTAACTGCAGGCTCCTTTAAAAATAATTCTGGTGGTTTCCAGCCCAGAGGCAGCCTGATTGACAGGATGGAGGCCTGTCAGGTGAAGAAGCCTGCTTCACAAGGCCGCAGCCGAGGAGGTCAAGCTGCGGGGTTCCAATCACAGTGTCGGGAGGAATTTCCTATTGCAGGCGAGCAATCCTGCTCGCAGGGGGAATCCCGATCGTGGTGGGGGTCCTCATCGCAGTGAGGGGGCGGGGGGAGACTCCAAATTTGGGGGTTCCAATCACATGGAGTGGGTGCGTTCTGATCACGGGGTGTAACACATAAACAAAGAAACATAGAAATTTACAGGGCAGAAGGAGGCCATTTCGGCCCATCGTTTCCATGCCAGCCGACAAAGAGCCACACGGCCCTTGGTCAGCAGCCCTAAAGGTTACATATTAACCTATGAACAGTGACGGAAAGGCAAAGAGCACCCAGTCGACCAGTCCGCCTCACACAACTGCGACACCCCTTATACTGAAACATTCTACACTCCACCCCAACCAGAGCCAAGTGATCTCCTGGGAGAGGCAAAAACCAGATAAAAACCCAGGCCAATTTAGGGAGAGAAAATCTGGGACAATTCCTCTCCGACCCATCCAGGCGATCAAAATTAGTCCAGGAGATCACCCTGGCCGTATTTGATTCCCTGCTGTACTTACCATTATATCTGCGCCAGCCAACAAAAGGTCATCCAGTCCAATCCCAATTACCAGCTCTAGGTCCGTAACCCTGTAGGTTACTGCACTCTAAGTGCACATCCAACCATCTCTTAAAAGTGGTGAGGGTTTCTGCATCCACCACTCTTCCAGGCAGCGAGCTTCGGATCCCCACAACCCTCTGCGTAAAGAAGCCTCCCCTCAAATCCCCTCTAAGCCTTCCACCAACCACCTTAAAACTATGCCCCCTCGTAATAGACCCCTCCACCAGTCCTGAGCTTGGGGAGATCCTGATCCCAGGGGGACGATCCTGATCACCAGAGGGGGGGGGGGGTGGTCTCGATCGTGGGGGGATCCCAATTACAATAGGGGTGCCGATCATGAGGAGTCACAATTGCGGGGAGGAGCTTACGATCGTGGCGGGGTGGGTTCTCAATTGCGGGTGAAGAGTCCCAAGCATGGGACGGGGTTCCGATCGTGGCGGGGGGGGGGTTCCAATCGCGGTGAGGGATGGGGAGGCACGGATTCCGATCGTGGGGTTCCTGATTGCGGTTGATTGTTCTGATCGCGAGAAGGCCCGATCGCGCAGGGGTGGGGAGAGAGTCCAACGGGGATGGGGCGGGTAGCAAATAGTGGTCAGCAGGAGCAGATAGTGGTGTGGGAGTCCTTATCACAGGAGGGGGGTCCGTTGGTGGTCGGGGGAAGTCCGATGATGGTCAGGGGGAGCAGATGATAATTGGGGGTTGGGAGAGGAGCAGATGCAGGTCGGGAGTCCAATGGTGGGGACAGGGAAGCTGACGGATCACAGGGGTGGGGTTTACTGGGTAGCTTGTTGGGCCTGGAGGAAGCACTCCTGCTCCTCCTGGCCCCCAAGCAGTGCTGTAAAGGCACTTACTTCATGGATTCAGCCCCTCTCACCTCTTTTCAGTTGACGGGTTTCCCGAGGCCTGGGAAACCCCAGCCGACATAAATTAACAATAAGCATAGTTAAACGACCAACTCACTTTCTGGGCTAGATTTTCCCCAACAAGTTTTGTCGGCGCACTGACCTCAAGCGCACCGACTTTGCTTGCTGGAAACGGCGCCGTCAAAAACCTGCCCCACCCTGGCGCTGCGTGCAGTCCCCGGAGTCCTGGTGTGGCGTCGATGTTCAAGTGAGGGGCGGAGCCAAATGCCCGCGCCGAAAACACTGCCGGCACCTTCGCGCATGTGCAGTGGTGCCGCCCCCCCCCCCGCCGTGTGCGCATGCGCAATAGACAGAGATAGAAAGAAAACTTGGCTCCAACAGCTACAACTTCCCTCCCCTATCGCAGGCCGAATGGCCTCACACACAGGCTGGCCCGCTGCCTTTCCCGGGCAGACCTGCTCGGCGGGCTCCCCCCGCCCCCCACACACATTAAACGCAACTCCAGCAGTTTCTCGGCTCTCTCTTCCCCCCCCCCACCGCGATTAAACACGCAGCACTTCTCCGGTGCGTCTCCCCCCATCCCGAATGGCCTCACACACAGGCCGGCCGGCTGCTTTTCCCGGGCAGACTTTAAAGATAAGGTAAGATTTATTTCTTTTTTTATTGTATTTTATTGGTTTGAGCTTTTCCTTAATGTTTGCTGCTTGTACGTTGAGATCCTCTCCAGTTCCCTTCCCTCCCCTATCCCTGCCCTAATGTCTGTTGAATGTGCGCTGCTTTTTCTTCACTGCCCGCAAGGTTTTTCAGAGCTGGCCACATACGCTGACCTAAGTGGATCTGGAGTACTTTTTTGCTGGCCAAAGTGACATAAATGGCCAAAACTGACGTAAGTGTCTGGGAACGCCCACTGTTGGAAAAAAAAACGATCTGAAAAAAAATCGTACCTAACTGACTTACTCTGGAGCAAGTTTTGGGGGGAAATGGCATTTTCTAACTTAAGACACGAGAAACAACTTACTCCAAAAAAATTGATGCAAGTCATGGCCAAAATTTGGCCCTCCTCATCTCACTTCCAGTAAAACCGTAAGTGGGCAGGTTCAAGGCAGGTTGAGTTCCTGATTCAGATTTTCTGAATTTTAATCTCTGACCAGACACCAACCCACCTGTTTTTGGCAGTTAAGATTCAGCCTTTTGTTCCACTTGGGGGTTTTTGTCCTCCAGGGTCTCCATGAAGAGTAATACTGCTCTGAGGGAAAAACCAAGCCATACTTTCTCAACAAATACGCAAAACTCCATATTTATCCGTGTTGTTTAGTTTGCCATTTAACTGCACAATTACAGATCCAATAAAAACCTTTCTACAGTGAATGTTTTCTCTGTCCCTACTGCCCTCTCTATTTCAGTGTCATCAGCAGCTCTGATCCTGGTAATTAATCTAGATTAGAAACAGCAGGGGTCCAAACACTGACCCATGTGAGTCTCCACTCAGTTGAAAAATGTTTGGAGTGTCCCCCAGATTGGGGGGCACTTGATCTAATGTTTATTTTGTTCCCCCCCCCCCCCAAAAGGGTTGTAGAGCTTGAAAAATGTTTGGAGTGTCCTCCCCCTTTAATTAGGGGGGCGCTTGATTTAATTGGTTAATTTGTTTACAACCAAAAAGAGTTGTGAGTCTCCACTCAATACCTCTGCCCAATCTGACATTGCTCAGCAGGCCGGGGCCATCAGAGGGAGCAGCGTGCGGCGGCATACCACTGCAGGAGGGCGATGGCTGCGAAGTCAGCTGGCTGATTGCAGTGCAGGCAGGCACAGCAGGAGGGGCGAAGGAGCGGCAAGAGTTTGTAGAAGGAAGTGACCGGGGCCCAGGAGAGGCGAGGGCCCAGGGGCAGCATGGGCAGCCCACACTGCGATATGTGTACGCGCTCGGTCCATGCAGCAGAGCTGGTCTCCAGTCGTCTTGGGTAATCCTTCCAACTGGACCAAGACCTAGCTCTGTCAAGCCCGTGTGGTGGCTGGTGTGCAACGGTCACCACACGTTAAAAAAATCCATGCACAGGCATCTTCCATCTTCCAAGATGTAGTTCGGAATCTAGAATATTAGGTCCTTCATTGAAACACCTGTGAACTTATCCCTTTTCAGCGTGGAAGCAAGTCATCCTCGCTTCAAGGGACTGCTTATGATGATGATGATAGCCCTCCCCAAATGCAATACCTCACACTTCTCCGGATTGAATTCTATTTGCCATTGTTCTGCTCCGCTGACTAGTTAATTGATATCTTCCTGCAGTCTACAGCTTTCTTCTTCATTATCAACCACATAGCCGATTTAGTATCATCTGCAAACTTCTTAATCATACCCCTGACATTCAAGTCTAAATCATTGATATATACCACAAAAAGCAAGGAACCTAGTACTGAGCCCTGCGGAACCCCACTGAAAACAGCTTTCCAGTCACAAAACACCGATCAACTATTGCCCTCTGCTTCTTTGAGGATGTAACGAACTGGGTGGATAAAGGGGAACCAGTGGATGTGGTGTATTTGGACTTCCAGAAGGCATTTGACAAGGTGTCACATAAAAGGTTACTGCACAAGATAAAAGTTCACGGGGTTGAGGGTAATATATTAGCATGGACAGAGGATTGACTAACTAACAGAAAACAGAGAGTCGGGATAAATGGTTCATTCTCTGGTTGCCAATCAGTAACTAGTGGGGTGCTGCAGGGATCAGTGCTGGGACCCCAACTATTTACAATCTATGTCAACGACTTGGAGGAAGGGACCGAGTGTAACGTAGCCAAGTTTGCTGACGATACAAAGATGGGAGGAAAAGCAATGTCTGAGAAGAACACAAAAAATCTGCAAAAGGACATAGACAGGCTAAGTGAGTGGGCAAAAATTTGGCAGATGGAGTATAATGTTGGAAAGTGTGAGGTCATGCACTTTGGCAGAAAAAAAATCAAAGAGCAAGTTATTATTTAAATGGAGAAAAATTGCAAAGTGCTGCAGCACAGCAGAACCTGGGGGTACTTGTGCATGAAACACAAAAGGTTAGTATGCAGGTACAGCAAGTGATCGGAAGTCCAATGGAATCTTGGACTTTATTGCAAAGGGGATGGAGTTTACAAGCAGGGAAATCTTGCTACAGTTGTACAGGGTATTGGTGAAGCCACACCTGGAATACTGCGTCCAATTTTGGTTTCCATATTTACGAAAGGATATACTTGCTTTGGAGGCCGTTCAGAGAAGGTTCATTAAACATAGAAACATAGAAAATAGTTGCAGGAGTAGGCCATTCGGCCCTTCAAGGTCGCACCACCATTCAATATGATCATGATCATGCAACTTCAGTACCCCATTCCTGCTTTCTCTCCATACCCCTTGATCCCTTTAGCTGTAAGGGCCACATCTAACTCCCTTTTGAATATATCTAACGAATTGGCCTCAACAACTTTCCGTGGAAGAGAATTCCACAGTTTCACAATACTCTGAGTGAAGAAGTTCCTCCTCATCTGGCTTATCCACTATCCTTAGACTGTGTCTCCCGGTTTGGACCTCCCCAACACTGGGAACATTCTTCCTGAATCCAACCTGTCCAATCCCGTCAGAATTTTATATGTTTCCATGAGATCCCCTCTCATTCTTCTAAACTCCAGTGAGCCTAGTCGATCCAGTCTTTCTTCATATGTCAGTCCTGCCATCCCAGGAATCAGTCCGGTGAACCTTCGCAGCACTCCCTCAACAGAAAGAATGTCCCTCCTCAGATTAGGAGACCAAAACTGCCCACAATATTAGGTTGACTTATGAGGAAAGGTTGGACCTCTACTCATTGGAATTCAGAAAAATGACAGGGGATCGTATCGAACCGTATAAGTTTATGAGGGAGCTTGACAAGGTGGATGCAGAGAGGATATTTCCACTGATAGGGGAGACTAGAACTAGGGAGCATAATCTTATAAGGGGCTGCCCATTTAAAACTGAGATGAGGAGGAATTTCTTCTCTGAGAGTTGTAACTCTGGAATTGGCTGCCTCAGGGAGCTGTGGATGCTGGGACATTGAATAAGTTTAAGACAGAGATAGACAACTTCTTAACCGATAAGGGATTAAGGGGTTATGGGGAGCAGATAGGGAATTGGACCTAAGTCCATGATCGGATCAGCCATGATCGTATTAAATGGCGGAGCAGGATCGAGGGGCCGTATGGCCTACTCCTGCTCCTATTTCTTATGTCCTTATGTTCTTCCTGCCTCTGAGCCAATTTTGGATCCAACTTGCCACTTTGCCCTGGATCCCATGGGTTTTTATACGTGTGACTAATCTGCCATTATCAAAAGCCTTGCTAAAATCTATATACACTACATCAAACGCACCACCCTCATCGACCCTCCTTGTTACCTCCTCAAAAAATTCAATCAAGTTAGTCAGACACGACCTTCCCTTAACAAATCCATGCTGACTGTCCTTGATTAATCAGTGTCTTTCTAAATTAAGATTTATCCTGTCCCTCAGAATTTTTTCCAATAATTTTCCCACCACCGAGGTTAGGCTGACTGGCCTGTAATTACTCAGTCTGTCCCTTTCTCCCTTTTTAAACAAAGGTACAACGTTAGCAGTGCTCCTGTCCTCCGGCACCACACCTGTAACCAGAGAGGATTGAAAAATGATGGTCAGAGCCTCTGCTATTTCCTCTTTTGCTTCTCTTAACAGCCTGGGTACATTTCATACGGGCCTGGGGATTTATCCACTTTCAAAGCAGCGAAACCCCTTAACACTTCCTCTCTCACTATTTTTATTTCATCTAATATTTCACACTCCTCCCCGATTGTAATCCCTGCATCATCCCTGCATCATACAGATGCAAAGTATTCATTAACATAGAAACATAGAAAATAGGTGCAGGATTAGGCCATTCGGCCCTTCGAGCCTGCACCACCATTCAATATGATCATGGCTGATCATGCAACTTCAGTACCTCATTCATGCTTTCTCTCCATACCCCTTGATCCCTTCAGCCGTAAGCGCCACATCTAACTCCCTTTTGAATATATCTAACGAACTGGCCTCAACAACTTTCTGTGGTAGAGAATTCCACAGGTTCACAATTCTCTGAGTGAAGAAGTTTCTCCTCATCTCGGTCTTAAATGGTTTACCCCTTATCCTTAGACTGTGACTCCTGGTTCTGGACTTCCCCAATATCGGGAACATTCTTCCTGCATCTAATCTGTACAATCCCGTCAGAATTTTATATGTTTCTATGAGATCCCCTCTCATTCTTCTAAATTCCAGTGAATATAAGCCTAGTCGATCCAGTCTTTCTTCATATGTCAGTCCTGCCATCCCTGGAATCAGTCTGGTGAATCTTCGCTGCACTCCCTCAATAGCAAGAATGTCCTTCCTCAGATTAGGAGACCAAAACTGTACACAATATTCAAGGTGTGGCCTCACCAAGGCCCTGTACAAATGTAGTAAGACCTCCCTGCTCCTATACTCAATTCCTCTCGTCATGAAGACAAAATGCCATTTGCCTGCTGTACCTGCATGCCGACTTTCAATGACTGATGTACCATGACACCCAGGTCTCGTTGCACCTCCCCTTTTCCTAATCTGTCACCATTCAGATAATATTCTGCCGCCTTGTTTTTGCCAACAAAGTGGATAACCTCACATTTATCTACATTATACTGCATCTGCCATGCATTTGCCCACTCACCTAACCTGTCTAAGTCACCCTGTAGCCTCTTAGCATCCTCCTCACAGCTCTCACTGCCACCCAGCTTAGTGTCATCTGCAAACTTGGAGATATTACATTCAATCCCTTTGTCTAAATCATTAATGTATATTGTAAATAGTTGGGGTCCCAGCACTGAACCTTGCGGTACCCCACTAGTCACTGCCTGCCGTTCTGAAAAAGACCCATTTATTCCTACTCTTTGCTTCCTGTCTGCCAACCAGTTCTCTATCCACATCAGTACATTATCCCAATACCATGTGCTTTAATTTTGCACACTAATCTCTTGTGTGGGACCTTGTCAAAAGCCTTTTGAAAGTCCAAATACACCACATCCCCTGGTTCTCCCTTGTCCACTCTACTAGTTACATCCCCCAAAAATTCTAGAAATTCTAGAGCATGATTTCTCTTTCATAAATCCATGCTGACTTGGACCGATCCTGTCACTGCTTTCCAAATGCATCCCTTGACATCCAGGGGGCTCTAGATTTGTTAGTCCCACCCTTTTTCTTTAAGGGAATATATTTGCTCTGAGCCCTCAGGATCTCCTCCTTGAATGCCTCCCACTGCTCTGACACTGATTTACCTTCAGGTAGCTGTTTCCAGTCCACTATGGCTAAATCACCTCTCAGCTTGGCAAAATTGGCTTTTCCCCAATTGAGAACTCTTATTCCTGATCTATCTTTGTCCTTTTCCATAACTATCCTAAATCTAACTGAATTATGATCACTAGCACCAAAATGCTCTCCCACAGACCCCTTCCACCAGCTTCATTCCCTAAAACTAAGTGCAGAACCGCTCCCTCTCTTGTTGGGCTTGCTACATACTGGATAAAAAAGTTCTCCTGATTGCATTTTTGCATTTTTGCATTTTAAGAATTCTGCACCCTCTATACCTTTCACACTAATTCTATCCCAGCTAATATTAAGGTAATTGAAATCCCGTACTATTACTGCCCTATGATTTTTGCATTTCTCAGAAATTTGCCTAGATATTTGCTCTTCTATCTCCCTTTGACTGTTTGGGGGTCCATAGTACACTCCCAGCAGTGCGATTGCCCCTTTTTTGTTCTTCGATTCAACCCATATGGCCTCATTTGACGATCCTTCCAACACATCATCCCTCCTCACAGCTGTAATTGTTTCTTTAATCAATACTGCGACCCGTCCTCCTTTGTCATCCCCCTCTATTCCGTCTGAAAACCCTGTAACCAGGAATGTTGAGCTGCCATACCTATCCTTTATTCTGCCATGTCTCAGTAATATCATACTCCTAAGTGTTTATCTGTGCTCTCAGCTCATCTGCCTTATTCCCTATACTCCTTGCATTGAAGTCTTCTTACGCAGTCCCTCGTATTGAGGATGACTTGCTTCCACATGAAAAAGGGATGAGTTCACAGGTGTTTCAATGAAGGACTTGACATTCCAGGTCCCGAACTACATATTGAAGCGTGGAAGATGCCGGTGCGTGGATTTTTTTAATGGGTGGTGGCCGTTGCACACCAGCACTTGACAGAGCTAGGTCTTCTTCCAGTGGCGAGGATTAACCAAGATGACTGGAGACCAGCTCTGCTGTACGGACCTAGTGAGCACAGACATCGCGTGTGGGCTGGCCCATGCTGCCCCTAGGCCCTCACCTCTTCTGGGCCCCGAACTCCCACCTCTCCTGGACCCCGATCACGTCGCTCTACAATCTCTCATCGCTCCTTCGCCCCGACCTCGCCGCTCCTCTGCTGTTTGCCGCCTCTCCTGCTGTAATGCCATGCTCCAATCAGCGACCTTGATTTTGGTGACGTCCAATCCCGTCGCCCTTCTCCAAGTCATCGCCCTCCTGCACCAGCTCGCGCTGCTTCCTGAAGTAGCATGCCTCCATGTTACTCCCAGGCCACCGCACCTCCGCTCCTTTTATGGCCCCGACCTGCGGCTGGTGGTTTCTCGCAGGTCAGGGCCTCCACGCTACATTGAAGTATATTCCATTTAGCGCTGCCAAACTTTCTTGCTGTCTCTTTTCTAACCTTTGTTTCCTCTGCCTTCCAAATTCACTTTCTATTTTTCTGATTTTCAATTAAATCTTTGCTTCTCTTCTTACTGAATCTATCCCCCTGCCAAGCTAGTTTAAACTCTCCCCAACAGCACTAGAAACACCGCCCCCCACCGCCGCCATCCCACCCCCCCCGGCGAGGAAATTGGTCCTGGCTCTGTTGAGGTGTAACCTGTCCGACTTGTCCAGGTCCTACCTCCCCCAGAAATGGTCCCAATGCCTCAGGAATCTAAAGGCCTCCCTCCTGCACAATCCTTGCAGCCACGCATTCATCTGCTCTATCCTATTTCTGTACTCACTACCTTTGAGGTCCTGCTTTTTTCTCTCTCCTAGCTCCCTAAAATATGCCTGCAGGACCTCGTCTCTCTTTCTACCTATGTCATTGGTACCAATATTGACTATGACCTCTGGCTGTTCACCCTCTCCACCCAGAATGCAGCCGCTTGGTGACAGCCTTCACGCTTGCACCAGGGAGGCAACATACCATCCTGGAGTCACATCTGCGGCCGCAGAAATGCCTGTCTGCTCCCCTAACTATTGAATCCCCTTCCACTATTGCTCTTCCACTCTTCTTCCTCCCCGCCCCTGTGCAGCTGAGCCACCCATGGTGCCGTGGTCTTGGCTCTGGCTGCACTCTCCAGAGGAACTATCGCCCCCACTGGTACTCAGAACAGAGTACGGGTTGGAGAGCGAGATGGACTCGGTGGACTCCTGCACTACCTGCCTAGTCCTCCTTTCTGTCTGGCAGTCACCCACTCCCTCTCTGCCTGCACACTCTTAAGCTGTGGGGTGATCACCTCTAGAAACGTGCTATCCAAGAAGTTCTCAGCCTTGCGGATGCACCACAGTGACTCCAGCCGCCGTTCAAGCTCTGAAACACAGAGCTCGAGTTGCTATAGCTGGTGACACTTCCTGCACATGTGGTCGTCCAGGCTATGCGAAGCATCCAGGACTTCCCACATGGCACAAGATATGCATTCCATGGGACTGAGCTGCCCTGCCATGCCTCTAGCTATTTGACTATGAACTAAACTATGAACTATTTGACTATGAAATAAACTTAAAACTAGAAGACAAAAACTCTCGTTGGCTACTCACCAATCAGCTGTTTCCCTTGAGCTGACATCACTCTGATGTCACACTTTCGATTTTAGCCTCTGTTGAGTTGCTCCTGCTCTCCGCGCTCTTTTATCCTGCTCCTCTGCTCCGGCTCCTCTTGGGTCCGCCGTCTTGTATTTTATTTAACTAATTTGTTTTTTGAGTTTTGAAATATCACTCAATTATCTATTTGCAGTTTCTAATCTATAATCACGGCTCTTAATTTACATCAATGCCCTAGTTGTAGAGAAAAAGAAATAGAGAGAAATACTCACCAACCAATCACTTATCTGCTTTCCTGTGATGTCACTCTTTGGTTTTTTTATTCCCTCACTGGTCCGTTTTCTCCGCTCCCAGCTCGCTCCCCCTAATGGCCACTTCCTCCACTCTGCTCCCCCTAATGGCCGCCTCCTCCGCTCTGCTCCCGCTGCTGGTCTCGAGCGCTCGCTCCCCCTAATGGCCGCCTCCTCCGCTCTGCTCCCGCTGCTGGTCTCGAGCGCTAGCTCCTCCTTATGCAGTTAAGGCAAGACCTTTGTCTACTAGATCCATTAAACTATTGCTAACCAGATGCTCATCTAGCTTACCTTCAGAATATTTGTCCTGATTTTATCTGTTGTTAGGCCTGTAGTTGCATGGGTCAGATTGGTCAACCTTTCTAATTATAGGCAGTAGATATACTTGCCTCCAGTCCTTGTGTCAGCTGTGGCTTAGTAGGTAGCCTCTGAGTCAGAAGGTTGTAGGTTTAAGTCACACCCACTTCAGGGACTTAAGCACATAAATGTCAGCTGACACAGGGGGAGTGCTGCACTGTTGGAGGTGCCGTCTTTCGGGTGAGACGTTAAACCGAAGCCCCATCTGCCCTCTTGGGTAGATGTAAAAGATCCCATGGCACTATTTCGAAAACGAGCAGGGGAGTTATCCCCGGTGTCCTGGCCAATATTTATCCCTCAATCAACATAACAAAAACAGATTATCTGTCCATTATCATACCGCTGTTTGTTGGTGCTTGTTGTGTGCAAATTGTCTGCTGTGTTTCCCACATTAGAACAGTGACTACACTCTAAAAGTACTTCATTGGCTGTAAAGTGCTTTGAGATGGCTTGTGGCCGTGAAACCCTTGTGTTCGCTGACATTGGCTCCCAGTTAAGCACCGCCTTGATTTTACAATTCTCTTTCTTGTTTTCAAGTCCCTCCATGGCCTCGCCCCTCCCTATCTCTGTAAACTCCTCCAGCCCGACAACACTCCAAGATATCTGCGCTCCTCTAATTCTGTCCTCTTGAACATCCCTGATTATAATCGCTCAACCATTGGTGTCTGTGCCTTCAGTTGCCAAGGCCCTTAGCTCTGGAATTCCCTCCCTAAACTTTTCCACCTCTCTGCCTCATTTTCCTCCTTTGAGACACTCCTTAAAACCTACTTCTTTGACCCGGCTTTTAGTCACCTGCCCTAATATCTCCTTATGTGGCTCGGTGTTACATTTTGTTTCATAACGCTCCTTTGAAGCACCTTGGGATGTTTAACTATAAAAATATAAATTGTTGTTATTATTACTGACCTCTTTATTCCCCCATAATATCCATTTCACTTGTTTTAACAAATTCCTTTCTTCCTCCTAGAATTCACCCCAGGTGAACTTTATGTATTTTATTTTGTTTCTTTATCCTGTTTCAATTGCTCTATTCATCCATTGGTTTGGTTCATATTTATTTTTCTTAGGTGTTTACTTATCTTGTATATCCAACAATATTGTCTTGATGACATTCTATTTTCCTCAGCTGAGTGCAGTGATAATCCCAGTGAATTTATTTAGTTCATTCCTTTGAAGTTTGCCTTTTTCAAGTCAAATGTTTTTGTCCTGCCGCTAATTGCTGCTGATTGCCAGATGATCTTCAATTTAGTCATATTCTGGTCACCAGTTCCAGAGGTTCCATTCCTTCTATAGCACAGATCTTGTCATTGTGTTATTGCAGCACTCCAGCTAAGCTGGTTAAAAAAATGAAGGTAAAAAGAATTGGGTGGCCCAGTGGGTTAGCACAACGTTCTTTCACCGCTAGAACCTGCGTTTGAAAGCAGGCCAGACCAGTGGAAGAAATTCTCCTCTCACTGACAACTGTAAGGATTCTTTGTGAAATGTACTTGGGTTGTCTTGCTCCAGTTTCTAATGGGCGCAGAGCCAGAGCCCAAAAATGCCCACAATTTGGCGCAAGCTGACAAACTCATTCAGAGATCATAAGATAGCTATTGTGCGGCAGGGGTGGGCGGGGTGGCTGGCAGGGCGGGAGCTCTGATGGGAAGGAATTCACACAGGTGCAGTAGAGTGTGATCTCCTGAAATTGGGGTTAAAAGAAAAGGTAGGTCAAAACCTTTCATCATAAAGCCTTCCCTACCTCGGAAATTCGTGTCCAATCAATGAAAATTAGGCCGAGAAATTCAGGTAGTTTGCGCCTCTTGTTAGCGCCCCCCTGTGGGAGTTTAGCGGTGGCAGCGATAACGCGTAGCCCCCCCCCCCTCTCTGCTGCCAATGTCAGTACCATGTGCAGCGCCCCGTTTTCGCCTTGGAACAAAAATTGGGGAGCGCTCCCTCAAGCTGCACCGGGCGATGCCAGCGACAGCTACAGGGGACATGAACCTGGCTGTAGGCTGCTTGCAGGGCACTATTTAAAGGGGAGGTGGCAGCCAAGTTTTTTAAATTGACATTTTTTTTCGCCGCCCCGTTGGCTCGAGGGGACCATGCCGCAATCAAGCAAAGTGTCAGGCTGTTGGCATGACACCCCGCTCTCCGGTAGTCCATGGAGGCCCGGTTCTTACCTGCAGAGTTTGCAGCTTGGGCCCTCACCTTTAATGAAGGGGAGAGCCCTCCAACACCTCCCGCTCCTGATCCATCTGCCCCACTACCGCACCAGAAAGGAAGTGGAGCGCGTTATTTTGCACTACGCTTCCTTCCAGGGGCGGTAACCCGAATTTTTCAAGCGGGGCGAGACTTTCTCACCTGGCGCAGAATGTCCCACCTTCCGTTTGTTTTGAGAAATTTCTTGCACCACAGGAGATATTCCTAGTTATAGGGTCAATTTTCCCCAGTGATTTGCGCATTTTTTTTGGTGTAAATTAAGAAATCCAAGTTTCCCCAAAGATTGTGTGCTAGCGTAACTCAGTTAGTTATGATTTTTTTAGGTTAGTTTTGTTTTGTGTCATGGGGGTGTAACCTGATGTCTGCGCCAGTTTTTCACATTTATGCAAGTTTGTCCAACTTATATTTTTCCTAGGACGGCCTATGTGACCACTCCCAAAAAACCTTCTGAGCACTTGGTTGTAATTTACCAAAATGCCCTGGATTCTGGGGAGGTCCCAGCAGATTGGAAAACTGCAAATGTAACGCCCCTATTTTAAAAAGGAGGCAGACGAAAAGCAAGAAACTATAGACCAGTTAGCCTAACAACTGAGGTTGGGAAAATGTTGGAGTCCATTATTAAAGAAGCAGTAGCAAGACATTTGGAAAAGCAAAATTCGGTCAGGCAGAGTCAGCATGGATTTATGAAGGGGAAGTCATGTTTGACAACTTTGCTGGAATTCTTTGAGGATGTAACGACCAGGGTGGATAAAGGGGAACCAGTGGATGAGATGTATTTGGACTTCCAGAAGGCATTTGACAAGGTGCCACATAAAAGGTTACTTTTATGTGGCACCTTATGTGGCAACAGAAAACAGAGAGTTGGGATAAATGGTTCATTCTCTTGTTTGCAACCAGTAACTAATGGGGTGCCACAGGAATCAGTGCTGGGACCCCAACTATTTACAATCTATATTAACGACTTGGAAGAAGGGACTGAGTGTAACGTAGCCAAGTTTGTTGACGATACAAAGATGAGAGGAAAAGCAATGGTGTGAGGAGGTCACAAAAAATCTGCAAAAGGACATAGACAGGCTAAGTGAGTGGGTAAATATTTGGCAGATGGAGTATAATGTTGGAAAGTGTGAGGTCATGCACTTTGGCAGAAAAAAATATCAAAGAGCAAGTTATTATTTAAATGAAGAAAGATTGCAAAGTGCTGCAGTACAGCGGGATCTGGGGGTACTTGTGCATGAAACGCAAAAGGATAGTATGCAGGTAGAGCAAGGAAGGCCAATGGAACCTTGGCCTTTATTATAAAGGGGATGGAGTATAAAAGCAGGGAAGTTTTGCTACAGTTATACAGGTTATTGGTGAAGCCACACCTGGAATACTGCGTGCAGTTTTGGTTTCCATATTTACGAAAGGATATACTTGCTTTGGAGGCAGTTCAGAGAAGGTTCACTAGGTTGATTCCGGAGATGAGGGGGTTGGCTTATGAGGAAAGGTTGAGTAGGTTAGGCCTCTACTCATTGGAATGCAGAAGAATGAGAGATGATCTTATCAAAACGTATAAGATTATGAGGGGGCTTGACAAGGTGGATGCAGAGAGGATGTTTCCACTGATGGGGGAGACTAGAACTAGAGGGCATGATCTTAGAATAAGGGGCTGACCATTTAAAACTGAGATGAGGAGAATTTAATCAGGGGGGCAATATTGACAATGCCATACCTCATGCAAGCCTTCTGTATGATGGTGCTGTGGAGGACACGATTGATTCAATGTCATCGCATGAGGAATCTCAGAGCACGTAGCATGATGGGCAGGAGGCCTTACCCACATCGGGTATATTGAGACAGGCGTTCATACCTGCACCTGAGTGATGCAGACTGTGCGGGAAGGCTGCATTTCCGCAAAGAAATTGTAACTGAGATCTGTGAGTTAGTAAAAGCAACCTCGAAGCATCAGCAGGACTGCTTTGTCAGTTGAAGTGAAGATTACAGCTGCACTTTCATTCTATGCATCTGGATCGTTCCAGGCCACAACTGGGGATAAGTGCACCATTTCTCAACATGCAACACATAGCTGCATTCGGCAGGTGACTGCTGCACTATATGCCCGGAGGAATGACCAGATAAAGTTCCCCATGACTGCCCAGGCAATGCGTGAAAGGGCTACGGGCTTCTCCAGGATTGCTGGCTTCCAAAAGGTCCAGGGCTGCATTGATTGTACCCACATCACCTTCGAGTACCTTTGTAGGATTCCGAGATATACAGGAACAGAAAAGGGTTCCACTCTGTGAATGTGCAGCTCATGTGTAACGACATGCATCGCATCATGTCAGTTGATGCAAGATATTCTGGGAGCACCCATGATGCGTTCATCCTAAGCGAGAGCGCTATATCTACCATATTTCAGCAGCAGCCAGAAGGGCAGAGCTAGCTACTGGGAGACAAATGGTATGGCCTTGCCACCTGGCTCATGATGCCCCTATGCGTAACCCGGACAGATGCTGGCTGGGAATACAACATGTCACACATTGTGATGCGTAGCAAAATAGAAAGAACCATTGGCATTTTGAAGCAGCATTTCTGATGCCTGGACCATTCTGGAGGCTACTTGCAATACTCCCCTGAGATTGTTGGTCAGTTCACCTGAGGTGAGAGTGGCTGCTGATGAAGAGGAGGAAGATGCAGATGACGAGGGGGAGGAGGAGGAGAACAAGGAAGCCATGCAACTACCTGAACCCGGAGCACGACGGTGGAGGAGGGCGGGCCGTCGTGCCACTTTAACGATTGCTCGAGCCTTGCGCCAGCAGCTCATCAGTGAACGCTTTGCTGCCTGAAGGCTCAGCGGCAACTATTCCAAATGGACCATGTTTACTGTTTGAACCTGTTCTGTAATGTTGTGTTGTTTTAATGGAGCAAATAATGTAAATGATTCTTCTTTACTTCAAAAAGTTGTGTTAATAATGGAATAAATAATGGAAATGATTCAATTATAATTTAAAATATATTTTAGTCAAAAGTTTAACAAACACTTGTTTGTACTTAATTTAACTTTAATAAAAATATTCTTGTATCAAACTTTAAAGTTTTCAGTTAAGATCACTTATAAACTTTAAGATCACTTAAAAACTTTAAGATCACTTACAAAGTTTTAAACTTGTAAATTTACATAACTTACAAAAAACGTTTAATTTGAGAACAGTTATAACAGTGACAACAATAATAATAACAACAGCTGCAAAGAAAGACTGCACCCATCTCTCCTCCACCTTATTCTAAGACCACCTGCTGCACTTGGTCTTGTTGATGCCACTCCTGCCCGCAGGCGGTGGCGCAGCATTTCTCGAGTTGGTACCAGGCTTATTCTTTCGAACATCTCGAGTAATGTGCACTTCTTGATGGGGAGGGAGGGCAGGCGGTAATGTAGAAGGCCTGGCTTGGGCCTCTTCAGAGGCTGGTTTGGAGATTGGATTGGGAGTGGCATTTGATTCTCTCAACGGGCGCGGTATCTGGGCATGTTCCCTTATTGCAACAGCTAACTCCGATATTCCCTCCCTCATGTGCCCTGACAGTGCCTCAACTACCTCCAACATTCCCTCCCTCATGTTCCCCAACAGTGTATTAGCTACCTCTGACGTTCCCTCTCTCATGTTCACGAACAGCGTGTCAACTACCTGCGACATTCCCTCCCTCATGTTCCCGGACAGTGTTCCCATTTCTCGAGAGAGTGTTGTTACTTCTCCCAACAGTCCCGATACCTCATCACCCACCCCACTGATGGTATCCAAAAGTGATTGTGTAAGGTGACTGCTCTCCGCACTCACCTGAACTACATCTGTTTGATCCTGCACCTCAGGAGAGCGTTGTTGAGCTCTCCTTTCCCTCCTCACCCTGTGTGTGGCTCGCTGCATCCCACTGGGACCCGCGGCTTCGGACGGTGGTGCCCTGGGTATGCCTCGCTGCACCCCACTGGGACCTGCAGCCTTGGAAGGTGGGGCTCTTAGTGTGTCTCGCTGCACCCCACTGGGATCCCCAGTCTCGGACTGTGAGAAACCATGGAATGTCCCAGCACTCGTACCACTCAGGAAAGGGCCTGGTACCTCAATGGATGGCACCTGCACCTCCTCCAGAGTGAGTACAACAGTGGGGGCTTCATCATCCCCTCCCCCTGCCCCTCCCCTTCCTCCTCACCGCCATGCTCTTGGTCTGGAAGGTCAGATTGGAAGATGCTCTCCTCTTCAGGCTCGTCCGCGTCTGAATCTTTTTCTGAATCTTCTTTTGCATCAATAGGATTGGCCTCAAGTTCTTCAAAATATAACAGAACAAACAAATGGTTAGCAGCAAAGGAGGGGGCAGGGTGGGTGGCATGAGTAGGCTCACACTGTGCAGGCAGCAGGCTGATTTGAAGGACTATGATGAATGATAGCACATTGCATCAACCGAAGTGTAGCTGACGGAGACATCCCCATAAATGCAGATCGGGAGCTGTACTGGGCATGCGCGCCCATAGCAATCACATCAAAAACGTCCTTTTTTTTGCACATGCGCAGAAGGGAGGGCATTGTTTTTCAGCGCAGACATTAGGCTCCACCCCCGGAAGCTAAAGGACAGGCTGTGCGGTGCCAAATTCAAAAAATAGAACAGGGGATCTTGCTAGGTTTTTTTTGAGTAGTGAGAGCCCAACAAAACGGGCATAACTCTTGCAGTATGGCAAAAAAACAGCATTGGGGAAAATTGAGCCCATAGTGCCGCTTACCTTGCAAAGATTAGTCAATCAGTGTTGAATCTTTCTGGCTCTTCTGCATCTTTATTCACTTGGTGGTTTATTTTTCAGTATATTTCTGAGGTCCATGCCACATGCTTTAGGTGAACTGTGTAAGAATGTGCACAAGATAGAGAAAAGATGTTCTTAGTGAGCAGGCTGTAGCACCACATGTGTGGAAATGCACCAGTTATAATGCTGTAATGCTGTTACATGGTTGTTGCTTCTTTTGTAGTGCTATGGCGACGCAGAGCATTAGTACGACTATGTCTATATTAGTTACATACATGGATCACAAGACACGGGTTAGGAAACTGCTGTTGCATGTATTGAGATATTAGCCTCTGGTTTTAAGGTCATTTTGGGTCAATAAGTAGCTTGGAATTAAGTGAAAATTTGTTTCTAATGAATGGCCTTTAACCTGTTAAAATCTAAAGTTTAAGCTGCATATGTGTTTTAACAGTTAATGAGTGGAGTATAACCTCCCTTTTATCATTATTTTAACAACAAATTATGTTAATCTATTCAAACTATGTGATTGCATTCCATTTTTATATTTCCTTCTTAAAAATTATTTTTCTTTTTCAGATCCAAGTGCTGACTCAAAATAGTTCAGAAACCCACTGAAACCTGACTGTTTTTCAGTGTTACTGTGGTGGGTGACCCAAAGTGAGGCTGGAGCCAAGCAGGTATCTGGTTTGGCTTCAGAATTGTTGATGCAGATGCTTTGAGGCCAATTGCATTTACTGTTTGGCTCCGAATTGTTTTCTTATGGGTGGTCTACTGTTCCACAGGAGCTAACAATTTAAATAATGTCTCAACACTGCTCAGATTCTTTCTTTTTACTTTATGAGTTAAACCTGAAGAGACTCGTTACTAAGCTGCCTGTTTGTGCCTTCGTACATGTCTGTAATCATTTCAAATAATTTGCACATTGAAGAAAAGATATGTTTAGCTTTTATTTCTTTTTAAATGAGGGTACTGTATATTGTATCCCTGTTCCTCCAAAAAGTATACTTTAATAAAAACATAAATCATGATTGCTTTATCTTCTATCTATTTTTGTTACCTCATCTCACCCCATCGCTCAGACCAACTCATTCATGCCTCTTTATATTACAGAACCGCAGTTGTATGATAAAACCTGGCTCTCTTGCTACTGAATCTGTCTTGTTTATATTGTGCAAAATCTGCACAAAGCACAATTGGAATCTGTTTATATTTGCCGTCACCGTCAGCCAGCAGTCAGAGGTGCCCTGTGAAACCCCCTCCCAAAGGGAGTTTTGGTACATTGATTTTTTTGTTTCACTGATGTGTTGTAAAGTGAATAGGGTATCTCTGAGTCTATCATGCCTGTCACCCATAGCATAAGCAGTAACAGTGCAGACACGGCATCTGTAGTTTCCTCACCTTGATCAAAATTTAAGTTCTCACTTTGGTGGGTTACAGGAGTGATAGTTTGATTAAAATTATATTTTGTACATTTATATTTTCTTAAGATTTTAGCTTTTTGCAGTTGAAATTGTGGGTCGTGGAATAGTGATATTGAAGGTATCAGGGATGAAAGCCTTCTCTGTTTGTTGGCAGTAAGAGTGCTTAATGCAATGGGTTTGGGGCAATATTTAATTCAATTCTGATTTGACTTGAGTCCACAGCATCGAGCTGCCCATATTATGATACAACCAGCACTAGATTAGTGGTCTCTATCAGAGAAAGTACAAGGGTTCCTGTACTCTCCTGCTATCTTCCCCTGGCAGGAAAACCACAATGGCTTCCCCACTCAGGCCACCAGTTAAAATTGCAGTTGGGGCCCAATGACGTTATCGGACCCTGGTTTGCATATTTAAAGAAAGACGCCACGTCTTCAGGTGAGTCTCCTTCCTGCGAATGTCCTTCCCGCTTGCTCAGAACAGTAGGTTAAACGAGAAGGCATCAGGAATGGTGCAGGACATTGGCGAATAAGTCTCCCAGCCGATTTTAATTGCCCACCTGCCTGGTTTCTGCCGGGTGGATAGGGTTAAAATCGCCCCTCATACCTAGAAAGACTGGTAAAGGTTGGGGGGGGGGGGGGTGCGGAATCTCTGGACAATCCATTGATGATTTGGCCAATCATATTATAAGACAGACAAAGTGACGGGCTCTATTTAGAAGCACGAGCAGAGTACTGAACTTTCCTTCAAACGGCCTGGTACCAGAAATTTCGTCTGCCAGAGTGTGAGGCTCCCAAAGCTTGGTAGCTCTAGTTGTTGAATAGTGGGATCCCAAAGAGACGGTTCGGTAACTTAGGTGGTGGAGTGCTGGGCTTTAATTCAGACGATGTGGTGAATCTAGCATTAGAAGTTTCAGATATCCAGTAGCTGTCCTGCGACAGTGATTGCCTCAAATTCAGGTGGTCTGTATTTGAATCCAATTTTCAACGACTGTTGAACATTGATTCTTCTCATTTGGCAATATATTTAAAAATTACTCACTGGCTCTCAGCCAGGCCACTAGAAGGAGCACTTTAGGTAGCATATTACTTGGGGGAGAGAAAGCAAGCAGGGCTAATCCTGCCTTCACAGCAGCACAGTGTGGGTGGGCTGATGCTGTTGCAGAAAGGTCTGTAGGCATTACCACCTTCACCAAATGAAAAAAATGTAACAATTTGTTTCAGCAATGTCTGATGTGAAAAACTGGGGTAAGAGTGCAATCTCCATGAATTTTGCACAAGATAGAGTAAAAAAAAATCTCTTATTTAAAAAAATATGAAGAATGCAGTAAATTTCAGTTCAGAACAAGTTCAATTTGCCATGAAAAAACTTATTCATAACAAGAATAATTTTATCTGGAACACCTCTTTTTCTGACTGATCAGTGGGGATAATCTGCTTGTAAACCACATGCTTTTAAATTGGGAAACCTATAAAATATAATTGCAAAAGACAGGATAATATGTTAGACATCTCACTGAATTGATTCTAGTTAGTCATGAGACATCTCGCTCAGGTATGCTAGTTTGTGGTTACACCTCCCCAGTTCACTCAAATGCTCTCAGCAGTTAAACATCTCCTTGACATCTTTGTTGTGTATTACGTTGCTGTGTCTGTCCTTCCAGGGGATTTGCAGGATCTTGCGGAGACATCGTTGGTGGTACTTCTCCAGCAACTTGAGGTGTCTACTGTATATGGTTCACGTCTCTGAGCCATACAGGAGGGTGGGTATCACTACAGCCCTTTAGACCATAAACTGAGGGTGCTGAGCACCTCAAGTCTCGTCACCGAGAGCATGCAGAAAGCAAGTGCAGGCAGCGGAAGGAGCGTGCGGCAAACCAGACTCCCCACCCACTCTTTCCTTCAATGACTGTCTGTCCCACCTGTGACAGAGACTGTAATTCTCGTATTGGACTGTTCAGTCAGCTAAGAACTCACTTTTAGAGTGGAAGCAAGTCTTCCTCGATTTCGAGGGACTGCCGATGATGATGATGATGATGTTGTGTATTGGATTTGGTGAAAGAAAGAGGAACAACTCATTCTCACTGGGAATTTAGTCTCATTGGGGCAGGGAAATGAATCCATACATGGAGCAAATTGAGTAGACCTTACAGTTATTAGGGTAGTTATTAAGGGGTAGACTCTGCTTTTCTAGTAATTGAATGCCTAGTCGTGGAACTCAGCTATTGTGTCAGAACGCACATTCACATTCTCGCAAAGCAATTTGAAAGGGCTCTGCCGTTATCATTTTACAAAACAGAAAGTGCCAGCTTCACACACAAAGGCAAAGGTTGCCATCATTTTTGTACCTGTATTTTGTATTGGAATCTCTTCTCTCCCCTTTAGGCACGCTGCCCCAGTTTTTGCCTTTTAACTTTGGAGAAGTATACCGTCCCTTCGAGTAAATACCTTGAAGTAATTGGGAAAGAGCAGATCGTGCAGGTTCTGAATGGCTCAGGGTGATACTTGAACAGTAGGTGGCAAACAAGCTTCGTCAATAAATCTGAAAGGATCGACTGCCGAAATGAAGCCCATTCATAACAACAGTTCTGTGATGCTTGTAAGTTTTTTTTCTCTCAAACTTATCATTCCCTTATTTAAAGGAGAGGGGAACTCCAAGGGGAAGGTATTAAGAATGCCAAGTCTTTGCTCCCAGTTTTGTGCCAGCTACATTTTTACTTTTTCTTTCTTTCCTTGTGGAACCACAATTTTCATCTATCACTAGGAGAGCAGATCTGCCGGTAATGCAAAGCAGGGGAGACCAAGGAATCCCCACCACTGTAGTCTGTGCTGAGTTAACTGATCTCAGCTGGGGCAATGGGGAGGGGAGGAAACTAGAGTTATGTGTCTCCAGGCTGTGGGAAGAAGAAAGACTTGCATTTATATAGCACCTTTCACGACGACCAGACGTCTCAAAGCGCTTTACAGCCAATGATGTACTTTAGGAGTGTAGTCACTGTTGTAATATAGGAAATGCGGCAGCTGTTATGTTGATTGAGGGATAAATATTCGCCAGGACACCGGGGATAACTCCCCCGCTCTTTGAAATAGTGCCATGGGATCTTTTACGTCCATCTGAGCGAGCAGACGGGGCCTCGGTTTAACGTCTCATCTGAAAGAGGGATGACGGGTGAAAAAGCCACTTTTGACCACTATCCAGACATTTCAGAGAGTTACATAGAGTGTACAGCACAGAAACAGGTCCAACTTGTCAATGCTGGCGTTTATGGTCCACTCGAGCCTTCTGCCAAGATAATTTGGAAGTTGGCTGAAGATGGGAATAGGCTTGGCTGTGATGGTTTCCGTTGTAAAATAGCCTGCTGACAGTTGCTGTCCACGGTAACCCAGGAGAGATGGCCATTTGGGCAAGGTAACTGAAGGTTGTGCCTGTGGAACCGTACATTTACAAAAAAGTGAGGGGGGTGGGGTGAGCCAAAATAAAAATATTAAAATAACCTGAATCAGTGGTAGGGATGCATATTTCTTTTGCTGCTTGCACTGAATCACCGCTCACCCACATAAATTTGAGAGTAATCAGAAATTATGTAGATCAAGTTGAAGCAAGATTGATAAGTAAGGAAGCTTCTGGCAAATAGTATGTTTGGTCTGGCTTTGGTTAATAAGAACAATAATGAACTTGTTACGATTGCTGTTATAATTAACATAGCATCATAGAGGAGGCTTTCTGTGGGTAAGGGTAGGTATCACTCTGTCACCATGACAAACAAAAGTATAGGTTTCTTTTCAGCTGGCATCTCTGGAGAGCAGCCCTGCTTAACAAATGCATATTCAAATTGTCAGTAATTGCACATTGTCTTATTAATGGGCTGCACCATACTGCTTGTTGTCTTCCAAAAAGCCTCGATAGAAAATGTGCTGCATGTCATTCTTCAAACATCAGGTGTCTTTGAATGGAGGAGGTGGTCTCATGCCCACAATGTCACGCAATGTGAACTCATGGAGGAGGGGGAGGGGCCCTTCTTCACTTTTTCGCCAAGAATCGGGCAGGATCGCAGCAGAACCAGGATAATTGGATAGTAAGGCATACTACTGCCTCATCACCCCAACTGGGATTTCCTTCTCTCTGCTCCCGTTGGGACTGCTGTTACCCACTCCTTCCCTCCCTGTCACATCCAAATAATGGCTGGGGCAACAGATCCTGGGTCCCCGGGGGAATTTCCTTCACTCTGTCCACGTTTCAACGCCTTCTGGGTGTTGCCATGGGGAAGATGGTGGAGGGCCCTGGGAAGTGGTAGTTCTTATGTTTTCGGTACAACCCACAAACACACACAGGCTGCAAGATGGCTGATAACTTCAGGAAGCCAGTCACGTTGACTTGTTCCCTCTATTGTTGTAAACTGCAATGGCTGCAATGTCACAGAAGTCCACTGGGTGGAGCTACATATATATTACAGTGATAATTGCCCTGAGATGCCCCCCTTCCGTCCCCATGGAGTGGGAGAGCTTTGTGGCAGGCTCTTCTTTCTCCCCCTTCTTGCCCCCTATGGCTTGTCTGTTGAAGGCCCTGGTCTCTGCCAAGGCCTTCAGTGAGTCATGGTCTCTGATCTTTGGGTGGCTCAGTCTCTTTAAGGCTCCTTGTTTGATCTGCTAGTGCTACAGTGACACTCCTGCTGCAGCACCTCCTTTGCACTGATGGGCTCCCTCTTGTATAGTGGAAATCCCATCAGGCATCTGCATACACACTGAGCCACGACCCAGGAAAACTGCTGGGTTGGGCTGGGGTGTATATGAAAGGGCAGGCGAAGGTTTTTCCACATCAGAACTCCACCCTGAAGAGATGAATCCTCCCATTTAATAAGAACATAATTAGGAGCAGGAGTAGGCCATACGGCCCCTCGAGCCTGCTCCACCATTCAATAAGATCATGGCTGATCTGATCATGGACTCAGCTCCACTTCCCCGCCCACTCCCCATAACCCCTTATCCCCTTATCGTTTAAGAAACTGTCTATTTCTGTTTTAAATGTATTCAATGTCCCAGATTCTACAGCTCTCTGAGGCAGCGAATTCCACAGATTTACAACCCTCTGAGAGAAGAAATTTCTCCTCATCTCTGTTTTAAATGGGCAGCCCCTTATTCTAAGATCATGCCCTCTAGTTCTAGTCGCCCCCATCAATAGAAACATCCTCTCTACATCCACCTTGTCAAGCCCCCTCATAATCTTATAAGTTTCGATAAGATCACCTCTCATTCTTCTGAACTCCAATGAGTAGAGGCCCAACTTACTCAACCTTTCCTCATAAGTCAACCCCCTCATCCCCGGAATCAACCTAGTGAACCTTCTCTGAACTGCCTCCAAAGCAAGTATATCCTTTTGTAAATATGGAAATCAAATCTGCACGCAGTATTCCAGGTGTGGCCTCACCAAAACCCTGTGTAGCTTGTAGCAAGACTTCCCTGCTTTTATACTTCATCCCCTTTGCAATAAAGGCCAAGATTCCATTTGCCTGCCTGATCACTTGCTGTACCTGCATACTATCCTTTTGTGTTTCATGCACAAGTATCCCCAGGTCCCGCTGTACTGCGGCACTTTGCAATCTTTCTCCATTTAAATAATTGATTTTTTTCTGCCAAATTGCATGACCTCACACTTTCCAACATTATACTCCATCTGCCAAATTTTTGCCCATTCACTTAGCCGGTCTATGTCCTTTTGCAAATTTTTTGTGTCCTCCTCACACACTGCTTTTCCACCCATCTTCATATTGTCAGAAAACTTGGCTACGTTACACTCAGTCCCTTCTTCCAAGTCGTTAATATAGATTGTAAATAGTTGGGGTCCCAGCACTGATCCCTACGGTACCCCACTAGTTACTGGTTACCAACGAGAGAATGAACCATTTATCCCAACTCTCTGTTCTCTGTTAGTTTGCCAATCCTCTATCCATGCTAATATATTACCCCCAATCCCGTGAACTTTTATCTTGTGCAGTAACCTTTTATGTGACATCTTGTCAAATGCCGTCTGTTAGTCGAAATACAACACATCCACAGCTCCCCTTTATCCACCCTGGTCGTTACAGCCTCAAAGAACTCCAGAAAATTTGTCAAACATGACTTCCCCTTCATAAATCCATGCTGACTCTGCCTGACCGAATTTTGCTTATCCAAATGTCCTGCTACTGTTTCTTTAATAATGGACTCCAACATTTTCCCAACCACAGATGTTAGGCTAACTGGTCTATAGTTTCCTGCTTTTTGTCTGCCTCCTTTTTTAAATAGGAGCGCTACATTTGCAGTTTTCCAATCTGCTGGGATCTCCCCAGAATCCAGGGAATTTTGGTAAATTACAACCAATGCATCCACAATCCCTGCCGCTACTTCTCAAGATCCAAGGATGCAAACCATCAGGTCCAGGGGATTTATCTGCCTTTAGTCCCATTATCTTACTGAGTACCACCTCCTTAGTGATGAGTTCCTCCCCTCCACATAGCCCCTTGACTATCCACTGTCAGAATATTGTTAGTGTCCTCTACCGTAAAGACTGATACAAAATATTTGTTCAGAGTTTCTGCCATCTCTATGCTCCCCATTACTAATTCCCCGATCTCGTCCCTCGTTTCCTCTTTATATACCTATAGAAACTCTTGCTATCTGTTTTTATATTTTGTGCTAGTTTACTTTCATAGTCTATCTTTCCTTTCTTAATCATTTTTTTAGTCGTTCTTTGCTGGTTTTTAAAATCTCACCAGTGACACGGGTTGGGGGTTAGAATCAACAAGGACAATGGTTACATAGTTGGATTCTTGGATTACAGATGTAGTTGAAACATTAAAAAATAAAGTTAAAGTACCACAATTAAAAAGAATATGGATATCATCTTGACACTGGCGATCAAGGTGACATTGGGAATCAAGATGACACTGGAGATTTAGGTGACATTTTGGGATCATGGTGCCATTGTTGCGCCCGTGTAGCACGGCACATATTAGCACTCATAATTCCCCTTATAAAGATATCCAGATTTCGACTGTACAGCCGTGAGAGGGAAATTTGGCAAAACAGGCACCACAGGCGAGCCTTGTGCAGCTACTACTCTGGGAAAACATTGGCAATGGTCTGGCAAGAGATTTCTTCTTGTAGCTGAGGAAGGTATGTAACATATAAAATAAGTTACCCGAGAAAAAGAAAGAAAGCAAGGATAACTGAAAAAAATTAAAACATTAGTTAGGGCAACCAGGAACTGCAAATAGATAGATTTTTCCAAGGTGCTGTTGTTAGAAACATAGAAAATAGGTGCAGGAGTAGGCCATTCAGCCGTTCGAGCCTGCACCACCATTCAATATGATCATGGCTGATCATGCAACTTCAGTACCCCATTCCTGCTTTCTCTTCATACCCCTTGATCCCTTTAGCCACATCTAACTCTCTTTTGAATATATCTAATGAACTGGCCTCAACAACTTTCTGTGGTAGAGAATTCCACAGGTTCACAATTCTCTGAGTGAAGAAGTTTCTCCTCATCTCGGTCTTAAATGGTTTACCCCTTATCCTTAGACTGTGACCCCTGGTTCTGGACTTCCCCAACATCGGGAACATTCTTCCTGCATCTAACCTGTCCAATCCCGTCAGAATTTTATATGTTTCTATGAAATCCCCTCTCATTCTTCTAAATTCCAGTTCATATAAGCCTAGTCGATCCAGTCTTTCTTCACATGTCAGTCCTTCCATCCCGGGAATCAGTCTGGTGAACCTTCGCTGCTCTCCCTCAATAGCAAGAATGTCCTTCCTCAGATTAGGAGACCAAAACTGTACATAATATTCAAGGTGTGGCCTCACCAAGGCCCTGTACAACTGCAGTAAGACCTCCCTGTTCCTATACTCAAATCCTATCGCTATGAAGGCCAACATGCCATTTGCCGCCTTCACCGCCTGTTGTACCTGCATGCCAACTTTCAATGACTGATGTACCATGACACCCAGATCTCGTTGCCATAAAATCATAGATAGTATGTAAACAGAAACCCTGCACTTAAATGTATCTACAGATGAGCCCATACCTCAAATCTGATCATTCAAAATCCTGTACACACGCAACAGCTACTTTGTGGAGACTTAAAGTAAACTTCTAACTTTTACAACATATACTCAATAGTCTGATAGCAAATGCGTCCTTTATTAAAGTGAATTGTCTCAGTTATATTGCTCCCTCTTTTCCTATGTTGGCTTTAGTGGATGATATCATAAGTTCATGCAAAAGAGTCTGGCCGAGATTCAACTTACGACATTGTCAATGGAAGGAACATTGGTGCTCGTCCTGGTGCCACAAAGTCCTCCTGATCCACTGCCAGCTTGTTCTCATCCCCCGAGATCTTCCCCTTCACCCATCAGGTCCTACCTGCCGTCTGGCTCCGCTGCAGAAGCTGGCCACTTTTTACCGCACCAAACTGGCGAGCTGCTTCGAAGTGCCCATTTGGCATCGGCAGCTCGGTGGTAAAAGTTAAATAAGGCCCAAAGCTGAAAATGGTTCAGAAATCCCACCTTGGGAGTGCGCTGTGGATACACACTGCCGATATCGCGCCCGTTTTGAGCATGAGTTAAAAATCTCCCCCCTGACATTGCTTAAAACCAAGAGCTAGAGTCAACCAGGGTCAAAAAGACTAATTGGCCAAAACAGGTCCATCACAAGCTCCATGGGCCAAGATACAAATGGCTTGAATCAAATGAAGACTACAGGACATCTGTAAACATTTTATGAAAAAAACATTTGTGATTTCATTTAACACTACCATCCAATGAATTGGAGTGGGGGGGGGGGGGGTAAAATTCCAGTGGATTGTGATGGAGGGGTTACAATGTGGGGCAGAAAATGGATCCATCAGGTTTTATTCCTCTAAACTTCTGTCCATCCCAGTTATATGGAAACTTGGCTCTTGTACCTCTCCAGAACTCTGCCCCACTTGCTACTGATTGAAGACATAGGTCTTACTGGACCCAAGGGCAGACATGCCAAACCCACATTGTGGGTCTTCTGAAGTTCTCAAAATGAAAAGCACCAAAGGTAATCGATCCTGCCTCCTTAACAAGAAAACATGTTGATTTTAACAAAATCCAAATACAGTATTATATCTCAACTCCTTGAGGGGAATTAAAATAATTTAAAGACTTGTTTTCTTAGACCCAATCCAGGCCTTGGGTCAGTGCCCACTTTTGGAGTGGCAGGCTGCCATTCCAACCTCCGCTCCCTCAGTTCGGCAGGAGTTTCTGCTACATAGAAACATAGAAAATAGGTGCAGGAGTAATCCATTCGGCCCTTCGATCCTGCACCGCCATTCAATAAGATCATGGCTGATCATTCGCTCAGTACCCCTTTCCTGCTTTCTCTCCATACCCCTTGATCCCCTTAGCTGTAAGGGCCATATCTAACTCCCTCTTGAATATATCCAATGAACTGGCATCAACAACTCTCTGCGGCAGGGAATTCCATAGGTTAACAAGTTTCTCCTCATATCATTCTTATCCTAAGACTATGTCCCCTGGTTCTGGACTTCCCCAACATCGGGAACATTCTTCCCGCATCTAACCTGTCCAGTCCCGTCAGAATCTTATACGTTTCTATGAGATCCCCTCTCATCCTTCGAAACTCCAGTGAATAAAGGCCCAGTTGATCCAGTCTCTCCTCATATGACAGTCCGGCCTAGTGAACCTTCGCTGCACTCCCTCAATAGCAAGAACGTCCTTCCTCAGATTAGGAGACCAAAACTGAACACAATATTCCAGGTAAGGCGTCATTAAGGCCCTGCAGTAAGACCTCCCTGCTCCTATACTCAAATCCCCGAGCTATGAAGGCCAACATACCATTTGCCGCCTTCACCGCCTGCTGTACCTGCATGCCCA